>NC_135097.1:2422500-2495000 GCF_051107435.1 Chaetodon auriga
TGGTGGAGCGGGATGGAGAGAGAGACAGAAACATGAATAAAGCAAAAAAAAAAAAAAGTCCCAGGAACAGAGACTGCTGGGAAAAAAAGGGCGATTGGTCTATAAAATGAGGTTGGAAGACAGCTGATCAATGGAGAGATGGAAAGAGTCGGAGAAACACAAAGGGATGACGGGGAAGAAGAAACCATGAGCAGGACGTTTGCAGACGACGTCACGTGACTTATTTGGCGTTAAACTGCAGACGGAGGGCAGGAAGTGATGTTCTAATATTGATTATAGCGATTTTAAAGGTCTTCTTGTTTTAGGCTTGGCGGGGCGAGTGTGTGTGTGTGTGTGTGTGGAAAGTTTTACAATAGGTTGAAATATTGCGTAAAAGATTTGTAGATGGTGGCTGAAATGGAGGAAATGTGTGTTCATGTTAGCCCTGGAGGTGTTTAGCCTAGCTTAGCATATAAAGACTCAATGCTCCATTAAAGGTGCCTCTTTCCTCTTTTGGCGGAGGCTAGCAGTTTCCCACCTGCTTCCATTGTTTGTGCTAAGCTAAGCTACGCACGTCCTAGACTAACGGCTGCACTGAATGAATAGAGATCAAATTTCTCATTGAACTTATGATTTGACAGAAAATGAAAGAAGTTCTTGTCATTCAGGAAAAGATGTTGTTGCCACAGTCTGCTATCAACACCTCACCTCTGACTTTCTGAACGATGTCTCACCTTTTCCTCCTCCTCGTGCTCTCCTGCCTCCCCCTCTTTTCCCTCCTCACCTCTCCCTCCTCCAGTACAACTCCTCTCGTCCCAGGGAGGAGTGGGAGATGTGGCACCCCACGCTGATTGCAGAAGCTCTGTTCGCCATCGCCAACATCTTCAGCTCCCTCAGGCTCATCTCCCTCTTCACCGCCAACTCCCACCTGGGGCCACTGCAGATCTCACTGGGGAGGATGCTGCTGGACATCCTCAAGTTTCTCTTCATTTACTGTCTGGTGAGACGCTTCGATCCACCGCAGATGTAATACGAATGTGATTTTTCTGTGTGTCAATCACAGCGAGCTGCATGGAGGCAGGGTTTGGTTTGGATCACCCACGCAGTCTATTCATATTAGCCTGAACATTCAGTTTGCATGTGTGTGTAAATACTATGTGTGTGTGCTTGCTCGGTGTTTGTTTTTAACTTGAATAAAGCTCTTTGTTTTCTGCTTCTAGTGTTATTTAGCAAGCTAGCCTCAGTGTAAGGCTGCAATGCTCGTTACATATGCAGAAAGCAACCACCACTAGTGAGGAAAATGTACAGTTTAGCCTGGACAGAGGCCTTTTAGGCTCAATTTCAGCATATTAGCATGCTAACAGTCCAACAGCTAGCATGTTACATCCATGTTAAACAATGTGTTAGCAAGCTAGCCTTTACTGTGTTCCTGTTCTTGTCATATCTTCAATATTTAATGTTGGTTGTGCATTTAGCATTTTAGCATGCTAACATGTTAGCATTGATCTGAAAGTTGGAGTTTTGACCTGAATGAAAAAACAGGATCAATGACTTTAAAGACATTTCAGTCTGGAACAACCAAAATACTGTTCAATCAGAACTTTACATCAATCTTCAGACAGCTTTGTTGATGATGATGATGATGATGATGATGATGATGATGATGAGGAAATCCTCAGCACACTGTACCCTTTGTTGATTTTAGAAGGACGTTACAGACATGTTTCATTACATTCACAAGTCATTAACTCCTTCTTAAGGGAACTCCAACCTACAGCACAGTCCACATGAGAGCTGCTCAGCTGCCTGTGGTCCTAAAATCAATCCCAGTGAGGCTGAAAATCAGTCACTTTGCCTCAGGCTCACTCAGCAGCAGCTTTAGGTACCACCGCAGCGCTGGTTTCCTGTTTGAGACGTTTTAGGGTCGACCCCCTGGAACATAATGAACTGTTCGGTCCAGAATGAGTGAACAGCTTCACTTCTAAACGCTCACATGAGTGTTGAAGTTTGATCTCATGTCATCTTAAAGTGACACTGAAATACTTTGCTGTGCAGGTCCTGCTGGCGTTTGCTAACGGGCTGAACCAGCTGTATTTCTACTATGAGACCAAGGCCTCAGAGGAACTCAACAACTGCAAGGGCATCCGCTGTGAGCGGCAGAACAACGCCTTCTCAACGTGAGTACCATCCATAACACACACCGTCTGTCCATGTGTGACCTTAACGGTCTGACATCAACAAAGCTGAAACAGGACCAGGTTCGTACGCAGACACGTGCTGCTTGAGTACCGTGTGTTGCAGATATCAAAGGGAAACAAGGTAGTATTTGCAGGTTTTGAACCTTGCATGGTCGCGCTCATGAAGGTTGATTTGAGGAATCGTTGCCTTTATATTGTATATATACATAAATACAAACATCAACATCAGCAGAAATCGAGTATCAGTCGCACATCGGCATTAACTTTGATGCAGATGTTCATGGTCCTCTGAGGATGAATCCCTCTGACTGCAGAACTGACGACGCTCCAATTAGCAAATGTTAGCATGCTAACACATTAAAGACAGTGAGCAGGGTGAAGCTGTGCATCAGCATGCTGGTATGCTGATGTTAGCATTTAGCTCAAATTCAGCACTGCAGCACACGAGTAGAGCCTCCGAGCTGTTAGCATAGCGGACTTACGTGTATGTTCCAACATTCAGAACGGTCCTAAATGCCTGGATTTTATTCATTTACCCATTCACTCATTCATAGCACACAGGCAGGGGCCTTTATTTGTCTCTGGACGCTGAACAAACTCCGACATTTAGGATAAAGAAAGTTTTCTGCTTGTTTCTGGTGTGTGCCTGTAACAGCTGTGATAATATCAGCCAGCAGTGGTGCAAACATTCATTTAAACGCCGTCTGGATCGATGGCTGAATATCTTATCGCACACACACCCTGACGGTGTGTAGAGGTGCTGCATCGACGATAATTTAAAGCTTCACACGCACGCACACACACACACACACACACACACACAGGCTGTGGTCTTACGCGTCGTTGCACCAGATAATGATATAGAAACGATTGTGGGTGCTGAGTGGGAGCTCGTGCTCGCTCAGCAGACGTGAGGAATATTAATGAGCTCTTATTTTTCACGTGAGACGCCGAATTTGCAAACGTGGAACGGCGGCGAGGTGTTTGGTTTATTGAGAGGCCCGGCTTGAGTTATGGCTCGCGTGGCAGCTCTGCGACACACAGAGCACGGATCCAGCGAGTCTCTGCTGAGGGAGGCAGAGCGAGAGCCAAGCCCAGTCACTGGGCCGAATATTGATGAGGCCCGTGGTTTGTTTTAGATAATAGCCGTATTGATTTGTGATCGATTCCATTTCAGTAAAGCACCTCGGACAACGATAGGACAGCGAGGAGCAGCAGGTCACACCTCCAACTTTGACTGTTTTCATAGCAATGTCGGTTGCGGCGTTTCCTTTGCACGATGTCGTAGAAATGCTGCACGTGAAGCCTGGAACAAAGTGCGTTTACTCCAGTATTGTACAAATGGTGATATATGTCGTTTTCGGAGTAACTGGCCGTCGACCTGTTCAGTCATTTAAGCATAAGGATGTGTTGAAGTAACCAGGTGAACAGGTGGAAGCGGTGCAGCACAGTATGCATGTGTGCTACCAGTGAGTTTAGTGAAAGTGTAGCAGGAGCATGAAGTTTAAAGCGACATCCATGTATCAGCGTGGGCTGAGTCGTACCCATAAATCCACCCGACCTCCTCGCTAATGTCTTCAAAATGAGCAAACACTCAGCGGAGAGTAAGAAATATTGTGTTGATCGTGTCGGGGTTTCTCATCCATACATCGACCCTGACGCGCTGCCGCTGGATCAGAGCGTGCGGCGAAGCAATCGGCCTCACGCCGAAGTGAAATGAGCGAGCAGAGCGTCGCGGTGACGCCTCAGATAATGCATTATGCAAACAGAGCGATCGCAGCCCCGCGGGCGACCCGGCCTGCATCAGCATTCATGAGTTTACAATGCAAGGGTTAGTTCCTGTGTGTGTGTGTGTGTGTGTGTGTGTGTGTGTGTGTGTGTGAGAGAGAGAGAGCTATGCATCCTAATTCACACACACTTGTCAACATTTACGAGTTATTTCGCGAGATCATTTCCTGTTTCTGCTCAGGTGTCTCCCCTCTGCGCCTCCTCCCTCCTCCTCTCGCTCATCTGTACTTCACACACACTTATCACCATTAATGTGTTAGATTGTTTCACACCTTGCTGCGTGTGTGTGTGTGTGTGTCAGCGTTTGTCTCTTCTTCTCTCCCTTTTTTTTCCACTTTCACACAAACACTGTTGAATACTCACTTTCTTTCACACTCTACGAACCTCTCAGAGGTTTACACACCGTCTCCATCAGCACGTTTGCAGCTGGTATTAAAACAGGATCCGGATAACAGACGATCTGATCCTGCCTCTCGATCCACACCTGGTACTTTTAATGCCTTCTCGTCATCATTACTGACATCAGATCTCTGTAATTTGAGGTGGCTCAAATCAGCACCAGACTCCCTTTAAAAATCACACAGTTTTGTGAGTTTCTCAGTTTGGAGAAACTTTATAAACACTGTGAAACAACGTCCACGTCAAATTCTTAATCACTGGTTCCCTCTTGTGAATTCGGCAGATGTAACTGTGTTAAAAGTGTTATTCTGTCCGGGTGTCTTGCAGTTCCAGTGTGGAAGCTACACTGTGATAAATCTGCCTTGTTAACAGCACATCAGCAGCACAGATGCGGCACACACACTTATTTCTTACTGTACCGTACTTTATTTGAACACACCTCTGCTGAATGACGCATCTCTTGGTGCGTTCATGGCACAGAACAGACGTGATCTATAATTGAAGGCCTGTCTCTTTTAGCCTTCTCGCTTGCTTGCTCTCTAAATTTGAACTCGGCAGAGCTGATAAAATATGAATCAAAGAAACACATTTTCTGTTGCTGTTTAGCTGTAATTCGAGAAAGTTTCTGACCCGTCCTCCACGTTTTGAGACGATTCTTTCAAATCTTTGTCGAATTCTGTGTTGTACCTCGACAGCGAACGTGAGCAGGACTGTTAGGGAGCAGGAGAGAGGAGGAGAAAATGGACGGATGGAGGGAGGCGACTTGTGTCTGTGATCAGTTTCACTGTTTTAACGCAGCTGAACTCACCGTATAGTTGTTCTCATTGACATACGAATGTGAATATGTCGAGCTGCTGAGCTGCAGATAAAAGTATTATTATAGGATCAAGACAAACAAATATACAGTTTAACAGCAGCAGCTGTGCTAATGTGAATATACTGACATTTAAAATGAGCAACAAAAGGTTTTCTTCTAGTCGAGCAGGAGGAGTTTCACCTGAATCAGCTGCAGACGTGTGTTAACGTGTGGAAGACAGAGAAGTCAGCGCTGGGTCGCAATCACAGCAGAATGCAGTGATTTCACTGTACGCTGATGCCAACACACACACACACACACACACACACACACACACACACACACACACACACACACACACGCACACACACAGAAAATCTAACGCGTTCATGAGCAGCATTGATTTAACTGCTCGCTGTCGAGCTGCCAATTCTAAACACTCTTTGTTTTGTCACACAGAAACACTGTTTCTGTGTCACACACCAACACACACCAACACACACTAACACACACCAACACACACCAACACACACCAACACACACCAACACACACTCTGCCTCCCACACAGCTGTAGAGGTAAAACAGAGAAAAGGCTGAGAGGATCAGCTGCAGCCGTTTATGACTCGACTCAGAGGAGAGAGAGAGACGAGGGGGGAGAGGCAGCAAGGAGATGACGGGAGGGGAGAGGAAATGAGGAGGAGACAAGAGAGGAGAGGAAAGAAGGAGATGATGGGAGGGGAGAGGAAATGAGGGGAAGACGAGAGAGGAGAAGATGAGAGAGGAGAGGAACCAGAGAGAGGACTGGAGAGGAGAGGAAACAAGGAGACACTGGGAGAGGAGAGGGAACAAGAAAGGGAAAGAAGCAGAGGACAGGAGTGGATGAGAGAGGAGAGGAAACAAGGAGACAACAGGAGAGGAGAGAAAACAAGTAAAAGAGAGGAGAGGAAACAAGGAAAGGATGGAGTATGTGCCAAAAAATAAAGGAAGAGGAGAGGAGGAACATGAGAAAAGAGGAGAGTGGAAGTAAAAACAGGCACAAATGTACAGAGAGAGAGAGGAAAGGAGGAGGAGGTGAAGAAGGAGAGATAATGGACACAGAGGTGAATTAAACTGTGCTTGATGAGGAAGGTTAGAAAAAGAGAGAGAGCGATTTATTTGTCTCCACTTGTTTTAAAGCTCTCTGTCTCTCTCCTCCTCTTCCTCTTCCTCGTTTCATGACTCCGACACAATATCACGCTCGGCTGCTTCATTCATCACTGATTAAATTCTCTCTCTCTCTTCATTTCCACCCTCGCCTCTGTCTCTCGCCCTCTGAACACACACACTTCACCTCCATGCGCACACACTATCACTGGCATGCTGCACACACACGCACACACACGCTCGTTACCCTGATTGATACAGGCCACACACCTTTTAGCAGCACACGCTCCTGCCACGCGCTGCAGTGACAATAAATGTGTGTGAGCGTTGAATATTTCATGCAGCAGGAATATAAATAACACCCCGCAGACCAAACCTCTCGTGTCGCGATGTCGGCCTCTGCCAATTGTTGCTTCATCAAAAATTCAATAACCTCCGCTGTAACTGCGACTGTCGCACAAGCAGGAGACTGATTGGAGACGAGGAGGTGAACTGAGGGATGGAGTGGCAGAGGGGGAGGGAGGAGATGGGAGGAAGAGGAGAAATGAGGAGGAGAGACAAAGACCTGCTGCACAACCTGCTGTCAATGTGAGGTTTCAGCAAATCAGCACCAGACTCCCTTAAAAAAACACACCGTTTTGTGAGTTGCTGGGTTTGGGGAAACTTTATCGACTTTGTGAAACAACGTTTATGACAAATTCTTAATTATTTGTTCCCTTTTGTAAATTCGGCACCACTCACTTCCCACCTGTATTTTGTTTTTCACACAATAATGCATCTTTTGGTACTTTCATGGCACAGAATAGATGTATAATCAATAAATTAAGGCCTGTCTCTCTTAGTCTTTTCGCCTACTTGCCCTCGAAATTTGAGTACCTACCTATATTTAATGTTCTCTCGTTTGTCACCGGATCATGACTTGTTTAGAAAAACTCGAGATCAAATGGATTTTACTGTTTGGTTTTGAAGCACTTGCATGCGTCTCGTGTCGTTTGACTCCTCGGCAGCGTCAGCAGTGCTTTCTCTCAGCAGCTAAACACACTTAGCAAACAGCTCATTTTCAGTTCAGGCGACCTCCACTCAGAGAGGTTCTGCTCTCACAGAGAAAGACGTTCAATGTTTCTTGTGTTTGGTTCGAATCACTTGGAAATAAGCTCACGTCAGCCGGTCAACATGACTTTGTTGTGTTTGTATTTTGCTCACGAAGATGAGAAAGATGAAGAAACATGGTTGTTTCTGAAGATCTTAAGACAAAGGTCTTGATCGAGAAAAGATATTTTCTGTGTCACTTTAAGTCCTTTGAAGAATCCTGTACAGTGAACGTCGCCTCTCCTCTCTGTCCTCAGGTTATTTGAGACTCTTCAGTCTCTGTTCTGGTCCATATTCGGGCTGTTGAACCTGTACGTCACCAACGTGAAGGCCCGGCACGAGTTCACGGAGTTCATCGGGGCGACCATGTTCGGGACGTACAACGTCATCTCGCTGGTGGTTCTGCTCAACATGCTCATCGCCATGATGAACAACTCCTACCAGCTCATCGCCGTAAGTCATTGGATAGCGCTGAAATGATTCGTCAATCGAAGGACAGCTGATCATTTTTAGTTATCTGGTAAAAATCTCAAACATTTACAGCTTCAGAGTGAAAAAACACTCAGTAACTCAACTTAACGGCGATCAGCAAACGAGAAACGACTGGAATTAATTCCAGCATGAAAGCATCATTTCTGCTAAAAAGGAGAAACGCGGAGCAGCAGCGTGGTGAATTTAACGCGAGTCTGTCGTCGCACTGATGGAATCAGAATGGATGAGTGACAGAGAGCTGCCTACAAACGACAGAACAAACAAGAAGAAGATAGACGGAGCACTTTGAGTGTTTGTGTGGGTGTTTACTCTGTGTTACACATTTAAAGCTTTATTTTACTAAATGCAAATCATTGCATTTACATCCAGATATTTTATTTACTCTTTAAATTAAAGTTGATACAGACTTTCATTCAGTTAAATTGACTTCATGCAGTTTGTCCACTGTCACATTTACACTGAGAAAAGACGAGTTCAGGCGTATCGTCACTTATTTTATTTATGAGAGAGTCACAAAATCTGTCGGTTTTACCGCTTTTGTGGTAAAATATTTGTGTACAAGAATCCATTTTGTATGTGGGAGAGCTCAGAGAAGAACACTGTTGTGCTTTGTTCAACATCAGGATACCTCAGGATTCTGTGTGTGTTCAGTCTTCAATGTCTTCACCTCTCAGACGGTTACGTGACCTCGTCCCTCCAACGAGCCGTCTTCTTTTTGTCCTGCAGGACCACGCCGACATCGAGTGGAAGTTCGCCCGCACCAAGCTGTGGATGAGCTACTTCGACGAGGGCGGCACGCTGCCGCCTCCGTTCAACATCATCCCCAGCCCCAAGTCCATCTGGTACCTGCTCATGTGGCTCCACAACAAGCTGTGCAGGAGAGGCCAGCCGCCCGGGGAGGACACGCACAAATGTGAAAACCTCCGAGAGTTCACGGTAAGCGAAGACACGGCAAGAGCGCGAGGACACACTTTCACCATCTCTGCTGTTTTATTTCATTATTTTCCTATTACTTCATCAGTGGAAGCTGATGTGTGGACAGCATTTATGTGATTGTGGCTTCTTCAAATCTGGCTTCGTCCAGCTGAACTTGACTCCAGGCGTCTCAGGGACTGGCTGTCTTGTTGTTTCTTTACATTTATTGTTTGTGTCACTCATGTTAGGCTCTCTGCGCTTCAGTCCCAGAAAGAAATGACGTTTCATTCATCCGTATGTGAAAAACTGCGACAAAAGTTGAACTTGAATTGGATTGATTGTGACAAGACGGGACGCAGCTGTCCAGATCAGCCCAGTGAGCGCTGCAGTTACGGGACGGTCAGTCGACCCGCGAGTGGTTTTCAGAGGGGTGGAAACGTGCAAATGTTTATTTATTCATGCGTGGCCTAATATGCTGGCGTGGCCATATGCCTGTCACTGAACACTCATGCAAACAAGCTGCAACCGGGCTAAAAGGCCATACGCTCATATTCATGTTAACAAGTCACTGGAGGATTCACAGGCTTTACATGCAAACTGAGGTCTGGCTGCTGTGACCTGTAAGTTTGAAGCAGCTACACGAGTCGACACGAGTCGTCTCCTCAGCAATAATTTATGTTTGTCAGTCTGAGTCCAGCAGGAACTGGAGAAGCTCAGATTATGACACGGATTGTAAACAGACCAAGATGTTTTACCAGAAGGATTTGGAAGAACAAAGCTGAACCTCGACGTCACTCGAGTACAGACCAGAATGTGTCTGCGCTGTCACTTAGCATCGTTTACTTGACTTTGGTTTGTTTTGCTAAAAGAACCAAAAGAGATCCTTGACCATGAACGCACCACTTTGAACACTTAGCAACTCCATTCACTGAGGAAGACTGTGCAATTAAAAGCTCCAGAACAGCTTCTAAATGGACCTCGTGGTGCTTTATACACTGTTCAGGGGTTTAATCTGACAATGCATCATACTTGGTCACACTGTGTTTCTGCTGAAAGACTGAAATATGAACAGTAACTGTTGTCAGGCAGGTGAGTAGGAGGCAGCAAGAAAAGGATTTAAATGCAGACAAACAGGCAGACTGGAGCAGCTTTACTGGTAAAATGATTAAACAGGAGCTTGCAGGAGGAGGTTGCAGAAGTAAATGGATCCACATGTATGGAGGAAGTTACAGGGTTCAGGGTTCAGAGGCTGGAAAGCAAAGGCACAAAGCAACAAAGGGCTTTTTCACACCTGAGAGTTCAAACAGAGGTTTGCTTTTTATGCCTCCGCACCTGCATCAGCCGTGGCCGGAGGTATTATGTGTGGGTTGTCCTTCCGTCCGTCCATCCATCCGTCCGTCCGTCCGTCCGTCCGTCTGTCAGGAATGATTTCTTCAAATACTCACTTGGACTCAGGATTGAACACATTAGATTTTGGTCATCAAAGGTCACTTTGACCTCACAAAATACGTTTTTGGCCATTACTCAAGAGTTCAGTTCAGTTATAGAACAGATTCATTTCCACTAGAGTAATAATAATATGGCGTTTCTACCAGCAGCACAATACTCGAGTAGTACTACTACGAATCCATCCAAAGGACCACCTCTGCCTCTGTAATTGGTCTGAACCATCCAAAAAACTGTTCTCACAGTACTAACAAACCATGGTTCAGTTTGATCCAGACTGAGACCACCTCTTCTGAGCGGACCGAGGTTAGGCTGGCCCGGGCAGCGGTTCACCAGTCTGGACCAGATGAGGACCAACACGTCCTCATACCTAAACGACTGAATCGGTCAGTGACTCCCAAAACAATACATGACCATTGGAGAGTACCAAAGCGTACCAAACCTCAGCTGTTAGATGATTAATGTTGTGAAATGGTCGGGTTTAGGTATCAAAACTAGTGAAGTAAGTTAGAGCATCCATCCATCCCACCTTCCTCCATGTATGGACTTTTTTGCTTCTTATACTACGTCACCTGACTTCCCCCTTTTCCCGTCGTAATGACAGACAGGTCACAGACGACCTGTATGGCTGCTCCTTTGGGTGAGGACGGGCTGGAAAAGGGGCTGGTGGAAACAGCTGAGCAGGTGGATGTGGGAGTCGGGGCATCTGGTGGACAGGTGGAGAATGGCGAGTCTGGAGAGTTCGTAAGATTTCCTCTGAAATACGTGGTGGGAAGTGAGAAGCGTCTGGAGACAGAAGACAGAGCAAAATAAAAACAACATCTGTTGTGGCAACTGTGGCTTTTAAAGAAGCGTAGCGGAGCAGAAGCATAAAGCGGCGTGAAAAATGAAGAAATGCAGAGGGCACAATCAATCAGAGCAGAAGGACTCATCAGCCAACGTGCTCAGAATGAGGTGGACACGCAGCATCGCACTGAAACACGACGGTGCGGCGCGGGGACGGACATCAGCTGCGTCGGTACGAACAGCAGGAACATCGGCGGAAGAACACGTCCTGATAAACACAGTTAACGGTCCAGTCATCTGGAGAGAGACTGTGAGCAAGCAGTGCAGAATGATGAGGCTGTTTCACACGCACACACACACGCACACGCACGCACACACACACAGAATGCAGCTGCCATGTTCACCTCAGCTGAAGTCAGCTGAGTTATATAAGCCCACCAGCCCACATAGGTTCACAAGAGCCACACTGCAGAGATCTGATCAAGGCAGAGAGCCGGCGTGTGTGTGCGTGTGTGTGTGCGTGTGTGTGTGTGTGTGTGTGTGTGTGTGTGTGTGTGTGTGTGTGTGTTGACGGTGTAAGCAGAACAGCATGAGATATGGCAGGCAATGATCGAGGAGGGGGGAGTTAGATTGTTAGAGGAAGATGAGTGGAGGATGAATGCAGGTTTGTGTGTGTGTGTGTATGTGTGTGTGTGTGTGTGTGTGTGTGTGTGCGTGTGTGCGTGTGTGTGTGTGTTAGCAGACAGCAGGGAAAGTGAGTGAAAGACAAATTAGGAGCGTGGATGAAGTGAGACGAGTGTGAAGCGATGAAAGGGAAACGGAGACGGAGAGGTGAAACGCTGAACACGACACAAAACAACAGAAGAAGATGTGAGGATGATGATGTGTGAATGGATGATGAGGAGGAGGCTGCTGCTACAGGACACCTGACGCACTGAAATACAGCAACGAAGTACATTTACTCGAGTACTGCAGGTACTTTATACTCGTACAACAGTACAGTTCAGAGGGAGAAACTGTATTTTTTCACTCCACAGCTTTAAATACTTTTCAGTTTGACATTAAAAATGCTAATCGACACATATATGATGACATATTGTTATTGATAAAGACAAAACTTTATTGATCCAGATGAAAGCTCAGAATCAGATTTTCATCTTAATTGCTTCGTCTGATTGGTTTTCCTTATTATAAAATAAGACAAACTCCTGGATATTTTCAGTGAAAACTAAACGTAGTTAGTCCCTGTTTGGATCCACCTGTCGCAGCACCTGTGAAGTTACTCGGTTTGACGAATGACATCAAGCACAAGAGCGACGAAGAGGAAGACTGAGCTGATGAAACGTCCTCGAGCAACAACTCTGGCCTCAGAAAACCAAATCTAGATTATTACGAAGCATCTTAAAACACCTTTAAAACCTCTTGAGTGCACTCAAAGACCTCAGTAATATGGCCTTTTGCAGAGCATCATCCAGTGTTTTTTATGATTTGGCAAATGCATTTGTATCCACACACACACACACACACACACACACACACACACTTGTGTTTAGGAGGGAAATGAAGACAAAAATATAAATTGGTGTGAGGCTGATCTTTAGAATATTTCTCATCAGTTGTAACACCTCAGCGCCACATGCTGCGTGGAGACGAGCTGAGGTAAAACGTTTTCCCGTCCAAGTGGCAGCAGTGCAAATGTAAACCTCAGAGACCAAACCTGAGCGTCCACAGCACGCTTTCATATGACTAATGAGTGGATTTTAAATATCGCTGAAGACCATCCGGCTCAAAGTCAGCGTTTGGAGCGTGACGGGTGGTGTTAAAGGTCCAGTGTGGAGGGTTTACAGGATGTTCAAATGCAGGTTTTCATCCATCTGTGATCACCTACAAACAAGAATCTTTGTGTTTTCTTTAGCTTAGAAAGAGCTCTTTGTTTCCACAGAGTCCGCCATGTTTCTACGGACAAACCCAACGCCGGCTCGGGAAAGGGGGGGTCTGATCTGCAACCTCACCACTAGATGCCTCTAAATCCTACCTTGAAGACCTTTAAGTCTCTTGAGTTCGGAGTACACCAGACAAAAACGACAAACACACATTTACTTCAAACCACTTTGAAACAACATCTGAAAGTCCTGCATAACAGTCCCTCATGAGTCCAAACATATTCTATTAAAAGAGCAGGTTTGGTGCTCTGATGACGCCTTAAAATAAAATTCCAAAGGCCATATGGTGTCTGTGTCTCTTATTTTTCTTCCTTTTTAAAGCATTTAGTCCCAAAAAGCTGCGCGAGCACTCTGCCAAAGTCTGCAGCATCAGTCGCACAGTGAAAACACTGAATTCTATAGATCTGGTTTGATGCCGTCGCTCTCTAAAAATAACCTGAACTGCTCTCAGTACACTTGATTCGGTCGGTTCCATCATTTGATGAGGTGAGAAGAGCGCTTTAAAGAGAAGAAACTCACATTTTTTGCTCATATGTCACTTAGATGGTTGTGATTCTGGATGAAAGCATCAGCTAAAGGCCTGAAATGTAAATGAGAGCAGAACTTCTCTCTCCAAAATGTCATGTATCCATTTTGAGTGGAGAAAAATGATTAACTGGAGTTCATTACTCGGCTCCTGTCCAATATGGAGGATCCAGGCTGTAAAAGTGTCAGCCAACGGCAGCTTGTTCCCGGCTCTCTTTTGTTCTAGTTTGGTGCTCCTAATCCTTTCTCGCCGTTTTAAACTGTGGATGTTTCAGTTTGGAATGAAGTGTGTGTGTGTGTGTGTGTGTGTTTGTGTGTCTGAATGAGAGGATGAGGAGAAGAGGAAGACGCAGTCACGAGTCGATGAAGCCGAAACGCTTAACATGATCTCGTTCTGTCTTTGCAGGAACGCCACGCTGACAGCCTGATACAGAATCAACATTATCAGGTTTGTACACCCGTCACAGCTCCGTGTTTGTTTACTTGTGTGTGAACTTGTTTTTCTGACGTTATGGGGACATAAATCTGTTGGTGAAGTCACACAGTGGGGACTCGCCTTCCTTATGGGGACCGGTCCCTGTAACGTAAATCATGCAATCACCCAAAAGTGATGGAAACACAGCTCTGTGTGTGTGTGTGTGTGTGTGTGTGTGTGTGTGTAAGTGTGTGTGTGTGCCAGAGGTCATCTGAAGACACCCCCCCCCCCAACAATCCCCGATCCAACCTGAACTGTCTGGCTGCTGTTCCAGGCTTGATCCAACTTAAATCAATGACATTTACATCTTTTTTTTTTTTTCTTGCCAAGAGTTAGATGAGAAGATCAATACTGCTCTCATATCTTCACGGTCAAGGACACTGTTAGCTTAGCTTAGCATGAAGAATGGAAACAGAGGGAAACAACTAGCTTGGCTCCAACCATTGAAGGCTGCCCACAGCCAAAGCATAGTCCACCACATGACCCCATGAAAGCACAACTTGTCATTTTTGCCTCATCTATCAACTAGAACGCAAATTTCCCAAAATGTTAACAGAGTAACTTAACAGCAGCTCCAAGTCTTGTTTCTGATCTCCACTGGTTTAACTTCTCACCTTGCTGAAGTGACGTAGAGGTGTACCTCAGGGTGTGTCGTGCACTGTGACATCACTGTTGGGTGTGGCAACTGATTAACGCTGCTGACCCAACAAGACACCAAGCCAACCAACCAAGAAAGTCCACATATGGAGGAAGCCCTGGACTTACTTACGTTTTTAACCCAAATCTTGATGTTTTCTTAAACCAAACCAAGTGGATTTTGTTTCCCCAACCAAAGCAAACAGTTTAACAGCGTTGACCATGTGACAAAGGTCCGATATGATGAAGGTCCGATACGATGAAGGTCTGGTACGAGTGTTGTTGGTACTCTCCAATGATGATCATGTTTTGGGAGTCGTTGACCTATTCAGTCGTTCACATATGAGGATGTGCTGAATGAACACCGAGGAGACATTAATACAACACTACTTAACGTTCAGAACCCACATCCTCCAGCCTCAGTACTGCTTCTTCTTCTTTGTGTTTGTGAAGAGAGCAAATAAAACCTGAATATTTCCCATCAGAAGAAAATATGGCGATCTCACTCATGTTTGCATCCCTTTAATAACACAGTCAAGTTCAGTCAGCTGGACTGACTCTGCTGACCACACGCGACCACACACACACCAGCAAAAGCACCCACAGCTTCAGATGTGACCTCGTGTTCGACCGTATTGACTGTGAATCCGTGCATGTTTGTATTTTTAGAGTTTTTCCAGAAGTGTCCTCTAATATAAGTGGAGCTGAGAGCGAGCACCTTTTTTAAACTCTTCACAAACACAGAATCTGATGTCCAGTTTTTTTGTTGATTTTTCTAAGAATTTGTGCAGCGGATCAAGCGAGACTGAGCTCTTGTAATTTGACACCTCAGCACTGGCAGCGACGGCGGATGCAGCGACGCCAGTACTTTGTATTTGGCAGCACCGATTGTAGCTTTGATATGCGTCCATGATTTTAAGGATTGTTGTAGGAATCTGCCCTTCACTTCAGCCGAGTGTGTGGCGTGTTTTGGCAGAGGCGGAGAGTGACAGCATGCCAGACCATCCCGTTTGGCAGTCACAGGTGTTGACTGTGGGAGGATGCAGAGTGTGTGTGTGTGTGTGTGTGTGTGTGTGTGTGTGTGTGTGTGTGTGTGTGTGTGTGTGTGCGCGCTGTCGCAGTGTGTCAGGGTTTGAATTGCCACCCACTGAGCACCAAATGCTGGTGAAATTTGTCTGTGCTCTTTAAATCAATAAGGGTCGCCCGCCTCATTGGCTGATTACCTAATGAGACAATAACATTTAAATTCATCAGCTCGCTGGAATTATTCTGCACTTTGTCACAAACCAGCAAGTGAACAAGCTTTTATTCATGACCGTGAAAAACACTGACAGCCATGAATGTAAACTGCTCCTCGCAGGTAGTTTTTATTGAGTTGTATAACTGAGGCCAACCTGCATCAGCTTAGATACTAAATACATTTAAGCAGCTGTCAATAAGCCGTTCTCCTTTTGAAGCAAAGTCTCTTCAACTTCAACACACTGACAGTCTTGATCATCTGTACATCAGAATATTTCAGGGTTTTGTTGAACAGTTTTATGGAAAATTGAACCTCTTAAGTCATCATAACATGAACGATAAGAAAAGAAATTGGGGCTCTTTTGAATGTCCTTAATTTTGGTTTTCACTGGAAATCTCAACTTTTCTTTTTTTGAAAGTTGAACAGAATCAGAAACATAAACTGTTGCTGTAGATCAGAGGTTTCCAAAGTGCGAGAGGCACAAATAAAAGTAAACAAAACAGGAAGTGAGCATGTTAAGTAACCACGGTGACATGTCTCCCAACAGGAAGTGATCCGCAGCCTGGTGAAGAGGTACGTGGCGGCCATGATACGCAGCGCCAAGACGGACGAGGGACTGACGGAGGAGAACTTTAAGGTGGGTTCTTTAAAAAAATACAGAAAGTAAGAGGAGGTTTACTCTCTGATCAAACTAATACACAGAATAAACTGTAATTTTAACATAAATCTGTTTCACAGTTATTCATATCTGTCTGCAGCTGCAGAGCTCAGTCTGCACAGCGGCTGTTTATCTGTGTTTGCATTGTAATAACCAGCGCAGCTTTAGCCTGCAAAGATTTATTAAAAGATTAAAGGGCTTCTAATAACAGACACCTGCTTTCCAAAATGTGCAGCTCTGATCGATACCAACAGTTCACAGCGGATAAACGCTGCAGAGAGATTCTTTTCGACTTTCTGCAAACCCTCCGAGCTCAGTTTATTCTGAGCTGTTGTAGCTCCAGAGTCTTTTACCCATGATGCCTCTGGAGCCCAGCCTGGGCTTTGAAGTGGAAACTTCTTTTCAATGCAAAAACAACATCAGGTGCACATCGAGCTGAATCACTTTCACACCCCGAGTGTGTTTGTGTGTGTGTGTGTGTGTGTGTGCATTTATGTGAGAGATGAGTGGTCACAATAGGCAGGAGTGTGTGTGTGTGTGTGTGTGTGTGTGTGTGTGTGTGTGTGTGTGTGTGTGTGTGTGTGTGATTGAAATGTGGAGCTAACATCAGGTGCACGTTGAGGTAGATCAGTGTTTTATTCTCCGAGGAGCAAAGCCGCGTGTGCTGCATTTGGACTCCATGTGGCGAGCGGGAGGAAAACGATGGAGTAGCTGCGATCGTGTTTTAAAACATGGCTTCGTTAGCTCGTCGTTCTCTGTGTGAGAGAGAAGCGAAGAAGAGAAGATGAAGGACTGATGGCAGATCACATGACCGCACGGTTTACGTCCATCCAAGCCTGAGAGTTACTGATTGATAGTTTTAGTTTATAAAATGTCAGAAATAGTGCACATCGCTGCTCCCTCTCCCCCACAGTCCTCCCTCTTTCTCCACTTACCCTCTCGTTCTCTCGATCTCCCCCTCTTCACCACCGTCCTCCAGAGTCCTTACGCTCCTCTTCACCCTCTGCCTCTACAAATTGATGTTTCACCTCCCCTCTCTCAGCAGTCAGCGGTCGCATCTCTTCCACTCCCCCTCCTCACCCTCTTCTTCTGCTCTGGTTTTTCCCCTGAAGATCAGATATTCACTCCAGTTAAAGCTTCAGAGTAAACTTCCTGATAAAATAACACTTTAATCTCTCTTCCTCTTTTATCCTTGTTTGAAATACTTTCAAATAACAACATTCATTTACCCATAATTACGTTTTACATTGAATTCACAGCAGTTTCCTCTCTGTCTTTTTCCAGGAGTTGAAGCAGGACATCTCCAGTTTCCGTTATGAGGTCCTGGATCTCCTCGGGAATCGGCGTCCTCCCCGGCGAAATTACTCCTCGTCCAGCGAAACAGCGAAAGAGGATGGCGCCGTGGGCTCGGAGGATGACAGCGAATCGGGTGACGGCAGTGGAGGCGGAGGCCAGAGGTCAAAGGGCGTGACCTTCATGACCCCACTGGAGGACGACATGAGGCCGACACCGAATCTGGGCGTGTCCGCCTTGGTGCAATCCATTTCTGGAATGACCCAGATAGAGAGGGGGGGAGAGGGTGATGAGAGGGAGCTGGAGGAGGGCATTGGATGGGGGGAAGAGGAGGAGGAAGAGGAGGGGAAACCAAAGAGCAACGGGCTGAAGACCAACGTCATCCCTCCGTCCTCCACCACCGTCCTGCCCTCTCCATCTTCATCGTTCTCCTCGTCATTCTCCTCATCGCTGGCTCGTACGAGGAGCCGCCTGCAGCGCCTCTCATCTCCGGGGACAAAGACAGACTCTTTCAAGCGCCTCTCCTACCTGTTCTCACGCTCCAAACGCAAAGCCCCTCCCTTGCCTCTCCCTTTACAGTCCCCGCCCTCCTACACCATATCCGATGGGTTGCTCCGCCCCCTGGGGAGCCACAGCCACTCCGACTTCGGACTCAGTGACGTGACCAGAAGCGAGACTCACCTGAACGAGGTGGGCCGCTCAGTCGACATCAATAACCCCTCGTTATCCCCGCGGAGAACGAACGGACGGGACTCGCTCCTGACGCTGCCCCTCCCGCCCCCGTGTCCCTGCCAATCCCTGCACTGTGCTTCCAACATGTCCGAGTCCAGCTCGCGCCTGCTGGACTCCAGTGAGGACGTTTTCCAGGGCGGAGGCGTGGGAGGAGCGGGCGAGGGCAGAGTGGATGGAGGAGGGGGAAGAGGAGGGATGATGGTGATGGGCGGGTGGGTTGGACCGTGCGACGATGTCATAGAGGACAGCTGTGAGGTCATAGAGGACTCTGTCACCACACAGCTATAGGAGAGACGGACGTCTGAACTGTTTTTCTTTGTTTGCAAATGGCTGAACACATTCGGAGGGAGAGAGACAGAGAGAGAGCGGTGGAGGGACGGAATCCAGCGGAATCTGTTCTGGAGCTCAGCGGGATGGATTCCGGAATTCCGCTGTGGAATTCCAGAATGCAACATCTCCCCAGAACGGAGCGGGTCCGGCGATGGTTCGGGTGACCCTGCGAGGACAGACGCGATCCTGAAATGGCAGATGTTCATCAAGGCAGTCTGACATGGTGTGGGTGTCTGGGGTTACCCAGGGAATTCATCTTTAGCCACCAAGAGTCTCCCATGAATCCACCCTTTGTTTGCACGCTCGGTACCTAGCAAGCAAGATACCAAGCTCATCAGCTTCTAATGGGCTAACCAGCTCGAAAGTGAGGGAGCCAGCAAAGTAACCTTCTAATGAGCTAATACACCAGTGAGTTAGCTAACTAGCTAGCAAGGTTTCACAGAGAATATGAGGTTCTTGACATCCCTCGATTGCATAGATGCATTTTGTTGTAAAAACTAGCTTGCACATTGTCAAGGCCTGTGTAAATGCTCATCCCTGTGTTTTTCCCACTTTAGAGTAGACGTGGCAATAAAATCAATAAAATCACACATAGAAACAGCTTTTAGTCTGTAGTCTTCAACCCTCGTAGTTTTATATCTCCTATTTAATTAAGGTCTGTGGGGAAAACGTTCTTGAGTTTCTGGGGATTTTTGAGTATAAGTCGGCTGCGAGACTGACTGGCTAAGCTGTTTCAATGCATCTCTCAGTGTCGTTCATCCACGGTCAGGTCGAGGCACCTTTTCATTGCCAACCTGTCTTTATGAACGTCTGCCATCTTTCTTTCTTAAAGGAGAGTACACGTTTTTTCTTCTTTCCTCTGGGGGATTCAAACACGTATGACAATTATGGAATTACAAGTAGCCAAAGTGACTCTTCAGAAGGGAAATATCGTTAAAATGCCCTGTTTGGTTTTCAACACATGATGCTGTCTTTCCCTTTAACCAAACGTCACATCAGTAACGGATTAAAAATGGAATCAAACCCTCTGAAAACCACGGGAATTTAAATGGAACTGTCCTTAAATTAATTTTCCTTCAGCCAAAGGGAAAGGACCGAGTCCCACGTCCGAATGAAATGTGACTGAAAGTGCAAAAAATGTACCGGGACAAATGGAATAACCTCCCCTTTAACTGTGGAATCTGATGGATTTAACTCCGACCGAATCACTGGGATGAAAGGGAACGGGATGGAACCATTGCTGTGCTGTTGACAGCCTGCACCCTCTCTCTCTGCATCAACAAGGGCCAAGGAACTTTATTTTATCCTAATAACAGTTATACTAGTAATAATAATAACGATAATAATAATAAGAGACTTCTAATAATAGTAATGAGGACTATTCTGGTTTCTAAAGACTTGTCTTTGCTTCTACTTGAGTTGCCTACGATATCCTGGCTTCTCGTTCAGCTCTTCCTTAATAAGTACACTTTAACCTGATGAATAAAAATATACGGTGATACAGTATTTATTGTGAGGAGGAGGGGTGGTGGATGTGTGAATGGGTGGAAAGGAGGGAGGCAGGGAAAGAGAAATGGACTTTTTCTGGATGGAAAATGACGGAAATGAAGCGGACGAAGGAGGAAGGAGTGATGGGAGAAAAGGAGAGGAGGTAAGGGAGAATAAGAGGAATGAAAGGAGGACTGACTGAGTGAGGAGCAGATGGACAAAGCGTAGACGAGTTTGCCTTTCTATCTGGGAAATCTATTTTAAAGGGAAATTTCACCAGACTTTCATCATGATTTTATTTTTTTTCTTTTCTTTTCTTGAAGTCGCTCAGCTCGGCGACTTCAAAAGGTTGGCATGAGCGGAGGCTGTTGAATTTTACTCCGGTTAATATACGACTGTCAGCGATATGAAGTAGAGAAATTGTGCATGTTTGATTAAAAAAAAACCACCGTTACCTGCAACACACACACACACACACACACACACACACACACACACACACACACACACACTGGAAACATCAGCTGGTGTGATGAGTAGCTCCGGGCCAAATGTTTTGCCCTTTGTGAGATCTCCCCAGAGGGTCTCGACAGGATGACATCAGCTGTCTCTGCTCCTGATTTCGCATCCTCTCTCCTCCTCTTCACCTCCTTCCTCTTCATTGTTTTACTCTTTTTTTCTTCACCTTTTCCATCTTTTCCAAACCTCCATCAGATACTCTACAAACACACACACACACACACACACACACACACACACACACACACACACACACTCACCCCTCCGGCAGACGCTGTGACCTCACCACCAGCTGTCTTGGCAACGGCGGCGATGAAAACCTGTCAATAAATCCACATCCCAAAATGTCACGGTGTAACCATGGAGACCAGATTGCCCACTGAACATCCTGTAGTCGTAGCGTCACATCCAGAGCCAGAAAGCTCTGCTCAGCGCATCCTGGTGCTGGCAGCGGGGGGGGCGACCACATCAGGACCCTGGAGTGTACCACACGTTCATGCAGGGGGGACAGTTAGCGCTTAGCACACCTACTGAAGGCACCTTTCCACACCACACGGACGCCATGACGGATCGTCTCTCAGGCCCGGCGGCTAACTGTTAGCTACTATACTGACAGGTCCTGCATGGGTCACAGGCTGTGATTCACAGGCGAGCAGCAGCCGTTGATTGACTGACACATAGGCAGACAAATCGGTGTTGAATTCAGACGCGTGGTGCATTGTTTGTTGGGTTAGGTAACAATGAGGGGGACAGAAGATGATGAGCGTCTGTGTAAGCACTGAAGTGTAATTATTATTTTAACTGTGGTGACGACCGGGACAACGAGGCAGTGAGTGTTGGACCTGTCAGTGTTTTATAGATATTTGTCTTGGGAGACTTGGGACAGCCATCTTGAAACAATCCCGGACAAACCAGGACAATCTGGGCCATCAGGGGCGCCCTCCGGTGAGCGTTTAGTGATGATAACTGACGATTTTGTAAGTTTGAAGTCATTTTTCATCACAACAACATCACAGAAAGAGACAGTGGACATGACTAATTAACTTTAAACCTCATTTCAACCACAGGACAGGAAAAACAATAGTAGTCGTTTCTTCAAAAGCGTAAAATGACCTGGAGTTACCTGACGAGGAGTCCTCAGGGAGCAGCTCAGGGTCGGTCACCGCTGTTTGTTTTCCGTTTCTTACCGACGGTGATCGTAATCCATAATCTGACGTTTACAGCAAAACAAAAACTACTCGATTTGTGGATGTAACCAAACCAACCTGCTGTTAACCAAAGACGTTTGACTCACTGGAACATGAGGACGAGCTAACCTGACATTTGACAGCGCGTCCATTTCACACTGTTGTCACATATATTCAACCACGCCGCGACGTTACAGAAGGCAGATGATTGGGTGACAAAAATACAAAACAGATGTTTGGTTCTGGTTCGAACACGATCTGAAACGTGAAACGGGTCATTCGCGTTTACAAACTGTTAAAGCCGTTTAGCTCTATGGAGCCTTTTTAGCCTCTTTTAGCTCGTTGTTTTATGTTTCCTGCCTGCATTCTTTACACACATCAGACATGTTTGTCTACATCGACCTGCACAGCGCCGGAAGCCAGACAGCAAAAGTTAGCGACTAGCGTTAGCAACAAATTTTTCTCTGAAGACCAAAACTGAGCTCAAAGGAGAGTGAATATTGGACAATCGAGTCAAATGATGAGACGACGTGTCTGCTGGACGTGCAAACGGCCAACTGTCTGCTAGATTTGACCAAAAAAACAATGTTAGAGTGTGATCATAGTCAGTGTTGTGTTTTCAGAGGCTCTAATGCATTGGGATGCTACAAAAATGAGAATTAACATTTAAATGATCTGCTGCTGCTCCAGGTATTTAATAAATCAATGGTTTGATCCGTTAGCTCAGTCGCACATCGATCAAACGGGGTTTGGGGAGTTCATTGATTTCAGAAAACTCGTTCTTGATGAGGAATCGCGTGTAATCAGCATCACTGACAAATTGTAAGTGACGGAACTGAATCTTAATAGCGAGCCGTGGATTATAGATCTCGGTTAAGGAACTAATGTTCAGGCAGCAAAGGTCGAAGCCACAGAGGGAACAAAGTGCTGCTTCAGGAGAATGATGGTGTCTGACGGAGAAGGTGGATGAAGACAGGGAGAATGAAGACCATCCTGCCTCCCACTAATGATTTAATCAGATTGTTTAGCTTTTATTAACCAAAGCAGAGCAAAATAAAGTCAAACTTGTTCAGTGTCATTATTAATTCTCTGTTATGTAGGAGCTCAGTTCAGCATTGACGTGGCTCCTCTCTGAGTTAACAGAACTCTGCTAAAACCTGCTAACCCAGAGAGCAGGACACCACACCGCCACGACAACCAGCCGGCGTGTCACCGCCCCATAATCAGGGCGGCGCGGTCCCACGTGGCCACCGGGGGCGCCGAGGGGTTTGGTAATCAATCACGCTTTGCCAGCTGCTGTGACAGCGGGCTGACGCTGTGGGGTGATTAAATTATCCCGACTGTTTTCATTTTCCCTGAAAGGAGCATTTTCCCACTCAAACATCTCTAAACAGAACCCGACAGTCGTGTTGCTAGCGCAGGCTATCATCATGCGTTTGTTATGTTACGTTGTCATCTGCGCAGTAATAGTTAGCATTGTGTTTCCTTATGTTGTAGTTGATGGTGTCACCACTTGATGGCGCTGGTGGTATTTTGCATTAGCTGTACATTACGGTTGTATAATTATCACCTAATCCTTGTGTACCTTTTTGTTGTTGTCTGGTGGTTTACGTTCGCTAGCTTTTGGCCATTAGCCTCTTCGCTACTGTGTAGCAAAGTGTTCAAAGACGATTGGGCGTGAGAGACAACACAGAGCGGTGGGTCAGGACCTCTGTAACAGCACGGTCTGATGGCGTCCATTAGATCCTAAAGACGAGACGTTCAGTCCGCGGAGACGTTTTTAGATTCATGAGAGGAAACATCACTGAGCTCAACAGGACGATGGATTCCACCGTCCAAAGCTTTCATACACTGAGTGATTTTAGAGTGACGGGCGCTGTGTGTGTGTGTGTGGGGGGGGGTCTGATTGATGCTGTGTGTGGTGTCACCAAGGCTTTATTAACACCAAACACACACACACAGTAACATAGGACTTTGGATGGGGGGGGGGGGGTCACATGCTGTTAGGCAGCACAGACACAGAGAAACACACACGGGACCGATAATCAGTCACTCTGATGGATCGATATCGATAATGCCTGGTCCTCTTAAACCTGCTGCAGGATGTGTGTGTGTGTGTGTGTGTGTGTGATTATTGATCCAGCCAGAATCCATAATTAAATTCTGTTGATTGATAGGTATTAAGACTTGTTCAAGACACCGTGTGTGTGTGTGTGTGAGAAGATTGATTCATGTTACAGTGGTCATATCTGACGAAAGACGGTTGAATGGAAGAAAAGAAGGAAGATCTGTGTGTGTGTGTGTGTGTGTGTGAACATTACTGAAGGTGACATGTCTTCTAGAGGGACAAGTAGGATTACACACACACACACACACACACACACACACACAGAGTACACGCTGTTGAAACAGGCAATGAGGAAAGAAAGGCACATGGTTCATCTCATGCATTATTCACGCACCCACACACACACACACA
This sequence comes from Chaetodon auriga, assembly GCF_051107435.1. Classification (NCBI taxonomy): domain Eukaryota; kingdom Metazoa; phylum Chordata; class Actinopteri; order Chaetodontiformes; family Chaetodontidae; genus Chaetodon; species Chaetodon auriga. The sequence continues at coordinate 2,447,038 of NC_135097.1, forward strand.
CTCACACACACACACACACACACACACGGCCACTGACCAGCTGCAGGTTTGACTGTAGATTGTTTGAGGCGGCTGCAGCCTCCAGTCCACTTTAATAACCCTGTGTGATCTTTGTAAGGTGAATCTCACACACACACACACACACACACACACAGAGTTTTAACAGGCCTGTGTGGCTTCACTCAGCGTCAAAGTCAAATGAGGACAACAGCCGGTCCACTGGTAGAGGTCTTAGAAGTGTGTGCGTGTGTGTGTGTGTGTGTGTGCATGTGTGTGTGAAGGGAGGGAGGGTTGTTGCGTCTGAATCCATCAGAACAGGCCACCTGCAGAGCCACACACACACACACACACGCAGCACAAATGTGTGTGACGTGCTTTAAATTGCTGTCCTCGCACTGAGCTGAAGACACACTGAGACGGGGGACAGATGGACAGAAAAGTCTTCACGCTCCTGTTAAAAAACAGCTCGTGTGCAGAAGAACAGGGTTTTTCTGGGAGGTAACAGGTAACATTCATCAAAATTAGACTCCATCGATTAACCCTCAGACCTGCTTCACGGACGTGGATTCGCTGTCTCGTGTCTGCGGCTCGTCGGCGTGAGATCGACAGGTGTGTCGCCAGCAGTGAAGCAGGCGACACACCTGTCGATCTGTCAGCCCTCACCTGACGAGTCAAAGATGATACAAGCAGTCGGAGTTTCCTCCGCAGAGATAAGCTGAGGAGCCGAGGCCCCCGGTGGGAGCGCTCTGATAAGGGCCCCTCCCGGGCGCCTTCGCTTGAGGTTCTCCAGGCACGTCCGGCCGGCAGGAGACTGCAGGAGGACGAAGGAGACGGCGGAGAGATTATATGTCTCATCTGGTTTGGGAACGTCTCAGGATCCCGAAGGAGGATCTCAGTGCCTCACTTAGCCTGCTGCCAGCACGTGCACACGCCGCAGAGTCACCACCATTTTATCCCTAAAAATCTGATGTACGAAATACTTTGGCTCGGCTACTCGTCACACACACACACACACACACACACACACACACACACACAGATGACATCATTCAGGTTCCCCTCTCACCTTCTGACGGGATTATGAGCTTTAAGATTAAACCCTGTCCTTGTTTTTCTTTGTTTTTTTGGATTTCCACATGGATGAATGTATGACTGTGTTATTTTTCTAGAAGCGGACGGTTAGCGCACGTTGTTGACTCTTTAATAAAGGCATCCTTAGAAAACTGGGCCGTGCTCGGACTGTTTATTCGACTCCCGTCCTGTCCTGTCTGTGGTAGAGGGAGGTCATGTGATCTGTGACGGCAGCCTGCTGGCTCTCCAAAGGTGTTTCACAGCTAAGACCCCCCCCCCCAACACCTTTTTACAGGAACGACTGGCGGAACATCTGAAGAGACGGCTGCCCCACCCAGAGTCTCAGCTCCCCCAGCTCCACCCTGTCTGATCAGCTGCTCACACTGGTCCATCATCGCACTCCATCCATCCATCCATCCATCCATCCATCCGTCCATCCTCAACCTGGATCTCACCCTTCATCCCTCCTTCCCTTCATCCCTCGACCCTCATCCTATTATCCTCCATCATCGATGCTCTCCTCCATCCATCCACACAATCCTTCAAAATGCAGTGTCCTCCAACAGGAAGTCCTCTCCGTCCTGTCGTCAGAGGCCTCCTGACTGAACCTCTGCTGCGGTTTTTATGTTTTAAACCGATTCCTCAATAAATTGCCTTCATGGACGCGCAGACAAACATGAACGCGTCTCTTCGCTCTGCAGCAGTTTACGTCAGAGGTTATTTGCTGCTGCACACATCAGAAGCTGCTGTTGAAGAGGATGATGAAGAGTTCGGGTGAAGTCGTGGTGAGTTCAGGTGGTTACGGTTATCGATCCTGCTCTTTTATGATGGAGCAGTTTGAGCTGTTTTGTCCTCATTTTTTTGTTTTTTGAGTCCTCGTTCAGCTGTGGAAGTGAATCGTCGAGCTGCTCCCACGTGTCAGCGCCCGAACACCTGCTGCGAGTCTTTGAAGAGCGGCTGTACGTTCAAATTACCGCCGACAGAAGTCACTTCCACGGGAGCGCCTTGCTTGGTGCGCTCCGGCTCTGCGGCTCAGCTTATTTTTAGCCCCGTTAGGAGTCGAGGACTCGCTCTGAGACGTCTGACTGTCTCCTCTGACGGAGCGAGTGCAGCGACTTGTGAGAAAGCTGCGAAGATGTGGTTTCTAAAGCCAAGTGAAGGCTGCATCCATGAGAATCAGGTCAAGTGCAGTTCATTTCCTCATGTAGGCAGTGAAATCATGTATGCAGCCATCACGTGCATATTTAAAACCTTTCACAAGTCAGCAGGGGAGCTTTTTTAATGGGAAACTCTGCTAATTAGCCCGCCGCCTAACAAGTAAGCCAGAAAAAATCATCAGCTGTCAATGGGAGGCCTGCCTTTGCTTATGTTTATGTTAAAATTTGCTCCATATGTTGATGAAAAAGCAGCTGCAGGCGGGCTCTGCTGCGACAGGTGAAGCAGCACTCACTAACTGAGGTGGTGCTTCGCCAGCAGTTAGCTTCCCGAACTGAAACTTTCCGTAAATGTGAGAAAATGTGCGGTGAATTCCTGACGACCACGCTGCTTTTAGGGCCATTTCAAACCACAGAAGAAGAGCAGACAGATTTTCATCGCCGGTTCTTGATGAAAACAGCGTCTTTGTCCAAACACAAAGCCTTTAATCTCATTCTCTCTGTTGTCTGAGATGCTTTTAGCGACGGCGTCGGTTTCACCGCTTCAGCTTGGTGTTTGTGTTTGAGAGCGTCCTGGTTTAAAGCGTTAAAAGCTGCCTCTCTTTATACCGCGTGTGTTCAGAGAGCTTTTCAACAACCTGCTATATAATCTGACTGTATTATTATTATTTTATTCAAGGAACGGCTGAAAAGGAGAGCACGGCAGAGGGAGAGATGGAGAGAGATGAGAGTTTTTTAACAAAGCCCTCGCTTGCCCGTTGTGTGGGCTGCACTGCTGAATAAAAACCGGCTTTCATCTCTCTCTCTTTCTCTTTCTCTACATCAACCTCCCCTCCACCAACTCAGTGTCAAGTTCTGCTATGAGACACACAGCGATCTGTGCGTGTGTGTGTGTGTGTGTGTGTGTGTGTGTGTGTGTGTGTGTGTGCGCGCGCGCTGTGGAACGAGAAGCTGGCTGTCCTTTTGGCAGCCTGCAGTAAACTGAAGCACCTCTCAGAAAAACTGGACTATTATTGAACCGCTGAGAAACGCTCTTATCTCACACACACATAATGCAGTCAAACACACTCAAGCCCGCAGAATCGCAATATTTCCCAGGATGCACCATAACCCATAAAACTCCTGCAGGAGCGTGTGAGAAGGAGTTCCTCAGGGGTCAAACCGAGGTCCTCTGTGGTTGCTTTACTTTACATGAAGCAGCGATTTAGCGTTAACACGTCACGTTCAACCAGGAACCACTGGAGGCTGGATTTAATAATCAAATTGACCTGTTCAATCAGATTGATCTGTGGAGTAGAAATCGTTATTAGAAGCCAATCAGGAGTCATAGACGGCGCTGAATGAAGCGCTGAAGGCTGCAGCTATGGAGCGGCAAAGCGGGGAAGACGTTGTCGAGGGTTGATGGGAAATCTGCCCAGCTGATCCCAGAGAAGATAAAAGCTGACTGAGCTGATTGATAGATTAGAATCAATGTAATCAATCAAATCAATCGTTTAGTGAGAAATAACTTGGAATAAAATGTTTATACTGTGAACAACAACAACAAAAACACAGAAAACCACAAGTTATGTTATGAATGGAGAAGAACCTGTGCAGTCTAACAGAGCGTGTGCCACTTTGAAACAGATTAAAGACGATTGGACGATTGACACTTGATCTGCTCCTCCTGTGATTCCTCTTTATTCTGCTGTGTTGTCTTCAGGGATGGACTGACTGGAGAGTTTTCACTGCTGTGTGCTGTTTTCCACACACACACACACACACACACACACACACACACACACACACACACACACACACACACACACACACTCATTTGCATGTGCAGCTGGTGAAGATTATTGGCTAAACGATCATGTCCACCGTCCCCAAACCAATCAAATGTCAGGAGGCGCGTCCCGTTGGCAACAAATCAGCCTTGACATATCACACCTCTGATAAGTGCCTGTGTCTCCTCTGAATGGCTGGTCATGCTGACACAGCGGCACACACACACACACACACACACACACACACACACACACACACACACACACACACACACGCAGGCCTCTTCGAATCAATGTTACATAACCAGTGAGAAGTCGCGGTGCTTTGTGTGTTCGCATGGCGCCCTCTGCTGGACGAAACTGAAAGTTGCAAAACAGCTGGAGCCAAAGATAGTTTAGAAAAGAGGAGTCACTCATTAGCGAATGTCTTGGCACCTTCTGGTCTGCTGTACTGTCTGAGGACTGCAGATGAAAATGAGTGTTTTGGGTTTCCTATTATGCTGTATTCATGGAAAAAAGATAAAATGCTTAATGGACTGAGAATAACTGAGGCAGTGTTTTACTTTACCAAACAGTCAGGGCAAATATAACCCCGTCAATTTTCCATCCACCACTCACTCCATCATAACTAACTTTAGTGCAACCCCTAAATGCTTCTCCTGCAGTATAAAAATCATTCTTCTTCTTCTTCTTCTTCTTCTTCTTATTATTATTATTATTAAACAATGAATTCCCTGGTGGCCGGCTGACTGATTGTTTACATTTTACATAAGCTAACAGTAGGTCTGTGGTGAAAATGAACCTCCTGTTTGGCTGTATCGTAAAAAAAAAAAAAAAAAAAGCGCAGAGTGATACCTCACTTTTCATCTATCTGGCCCTCCTCTGCCTCTCATTGGTCCAGCTGCTGCCACTTCTACCTCTCTGATTGGCCCGGAGCTGAGCGTGCGCCGCGCCAACGCGGAAGTGATTACCTCAAGCGTTTGCAGCTTTGTGATGAACCAGAGGAGGATGAGGAAAGCGACATTTAACGGTCCTTTACAGGCTTTTTGAGTACAAAACGACGTTTATCAGCAGACAGAGAGTCACACAGAGCGGACGATATGATTTTAGCGGGATACTTGACGGTTTTCTTGGTATTTTCGTCGGTCGGAGCAGCTAAGAATGGAGGGGACGATGAGTGGGTTAAACTTCCGAACAAATGTGAAGGTAACTGTGTCTGTTATCAGCGTTTGGTTCTCAAAACATGGTCCGAGGACCTCCAGAGGCCCGCAGCAGGATGAGCCACGGATGAATGTGGCTGTATTTTCACTGTGTGGTGCCTTTCTTTGAGAAAAGGCCTGAGGTTTGTTCATGCTGTGACCACACATGACAAACAGCCAGTAAACAGCTGCAGACCAAACGTTGTTGTCGTTATTTGAGGCAGACCTTTCACATCTGCTCATTTTATGCTCTGAAAATGATTAAAAATGAATGATGGATCATCATGCTGTTTCTCATAAACAGCTAATATTATTGAACAAGCCAAAAAATAAATATAAATGAACAGATTTAAGGTTATATGCAACACAGACAGCAAGTATGAGGCTGTATTCAGCAAAGGTTTGACATTATTTTTTGATGAAATGGTTCATTTGATGACTGAAACGCTCTGTCTCTGTCTGCAGTGTGCAAGTTTGTCAGCATCGAGATGAAGTCGGCCTTCGAGGAGACGGGGAGGACCAAGGAAGTCCTCAACATGAACTACAACTTCATAGACGACAAGGGGACGCCGCCGGCCAAGTCCTACAAGTCGTAAGTGTGCGCGTGGCGTTTCCAGCACGCCGTCTGTGGAGGACGGTCTGCTGCGATGATTCCGGATCTTTCTGGCTCTCGCTCGCTCTCGAGGCGGCAGGGGACAGGAACTTGGTCAGGTCTCAGTTCCTGTGGAGGAACTTATTATAGAACAGGGAAGCTGCTGAGCCGATGTGTGATAACAGAGCTCAGCGTCGCCTCAGCCTGAAATTCAGGACTAATATCATTATTAAGATGTGATTTCACGTCGTCTCCTCTTTTCTTCTAGTTTTTACAGTTAACGAGCAGTTTTTTCCAGTGGTTTTCAGTCAGTTTCTTGTATTTTTCCCTCTTATGAACACCAACTTTTGGTACTCGATAAAAACATTATTATTATTATAGATAACAGAATGAGAGGAGTGAACTCTGAAGGTCACGTTTGTCAAACGTAAACAAAACTCTGCTCACACTGAGTTATGTCCCTGTGAAGACGTGAAATATCCAGATGTGTTTAAGTCATGACAGTTGAGGCAGCGGTTCAAAACGTGAAGTCTTCAGACGTCCTGACGTCTCCGTTTGTCTTTCTGTCCTCCTGCAGAGACCTCCGATTCATCGAGGTCGTAGAGAATGTGTGTCAGAGGCTGCTGGAGTACAACCTGCACAAAGAGAGGACTGGAAGTAACCGCTTCGCCAAGGTCAGTGTTTGCGTGCGTGCGTGCGTGCGTGCGTGCGTGCGTGTGTGTGTTCAGTCTTGTGCAACTTGAGAAAAGACTGAAATGTGACAGGCCTCCGTAAGAACGTAGTTTGATTGGTCATGATTGATCTGATTGGGCGACACTCAGGAACAAAACCTCTGACTGGTCGACTAGTCGGGAGCACGGCCTCTGATTGGCCAACGGACTCAACCCAAGGCACCATGGGACGGCCAGTCGACAGCTACCAGCAGAGGCTGTTTTCAGAGTGATTTGCAGGCAGGTTTACTTCATGTCGTGTATTTCATGTGAAGTCAGCGTCCTGCTGTCTCTGTCTCTGTCTCTGTCTCTGTGTCTCAGGGCATGTCGGAGACCTTCTCCACCCTCCATGGGCTGGTCAATAAAGGCGTGAACGTGGTGATGGACATTCCCTTCGAGCTGTGGAACGAGACTTCAGCAGAGGTGGCCGACCTTAAAAAACAGGTGACCGAAAATCCTGCATCTGTTTTTTTAAAGCAGAAAGATTTAAAGCAGATTTAAAGAGTTGAAGCTACAAATGTTTGCTTTTATCTCTGACGTCAGTGCGATGTGTTGGTGGAGCAGTATGAGGACGTGATCGAGCACTGGTACCGAGGAAGCCAGGAGGAAGACCTGACCACGTATCTGTGTGAGAAACATGTCCTCAAAGGACAGGACACAGGTAACACGGACACAGAGCTCTGTCACGTTTCCTATCCCAAAGGTCAAAGGTCAGCGTCACTGTGACATCATCATGTTGTGCTGTGACCATGTTTCACATTTGCTCAGATCCTGAATCGGTGATTTTAACCTTTGACCTCAATCATTACCCCGTTTATTCCTCTGCCCAGCCTGCCTGGATGAGGTCTGGCCTAACATGATGAAGAAGGGAGACCAGGCAGCCATTGCCGAGGACAAGAAGAAGAAGAAAAAGAAGAAGGGAGGGAAGAAGGGAAAGGGTAAGAGCGAGGAGGGCGAGGAGGGAAAAGACGGCAGCTCGGAGGGAGAGAAGGCGACCAAGAAGAAGAAGGAGAAGAAAGTGAAGAAGAAGAAAAAGAGCAAAGCTCCGCCGGAGAAGACGGATGGAGGGGTGTCGTCAGATGACGAGATCCAGCAGCAAGTGCCTCTGTCCAGGCCGAAGACGGAGCTGTGAGCCCTGGTTTCCGTCTGGACCTGGACCAGCTCTCCCAGACTAAAGTAAACTCTTAGTAAAAGCAGCTTCTTTAAACATCTTCAGCTCCCGTCATCGCCGAGGTCCACAGCCTTCAATCACACCCTCAACTGTTACACGTGGAGTCTAAAGTCTTCGTTTCAGCGTCCGCGGGTCTGAAACGCGCTGCAGGGCTCTGAAAACCTGATGGAACCCGCAAGAACCCTGAATAACTGTGCTTTGTCATAACTTTATCAATGGAATCACTCGTCAGTTAATTGAAAAATCATTGGTTACAGTCCTGAAAACACAAACACTGGATTCTGTTCGACAGTATTTAGACGGCTGAGAGCAGAGCTTCAGGTCCGCAGAGGGAAACTTTCTGCTCTGTTCTTTTCTTTCTTTCTCTCTCAGTTGAATGTAGATGCAGATCTGCCGCTTTCACTCTGCATCTCCCCGTAATGTGAATTTGTGCGTTTGCTCACGTTTCTGCTGCTTTTTAAACGTCGAGTATTGACTGAAATGTTCATTCCGTCTGAAAATTGGTACTTTTTAATGGTTTGTTTTGGCTGTATTTTCTGGAAATGCTCACATTGTGTAATATACCTGTATGTTAAACACACATTGATCCTGACAGAGAAGCTTTTCCTTTTTTATGATGTTTCTGTCCAGGATTTTAAGATCTCCAGTGATGCAGACCAGATTATTATTTCCTGTCCTTTAGCAGAAAAATGATCTTTAAGTCTCAAATTCAGTGAAATTCCCCTTTAACGAGCGAACGCAACATGAGTTACCTATGTTAAATGTCAGTGATTTGTGTTTGATATTTGTAATTTTCCATTCATTGTTTTGCCTTGTGTGCGTGTGTGTGTGTGTGTGTGTGTTTGTGTGTTTGTGCTGTACAAAAGCTGCTATTTAAGGCGAGCGTGTTTGTGTGTGTTTGCTGACTCCCGAGCTGACAATGAAGGTTAGTGTGTGTGTGTTTTTTGCAGTTTTGTGTGTGTGTTTTTACAGATTTTTATTCTGAAGTGAAATGCTGGCTGTGTTGTATTCAAGTTGCTTTTTGAAACCATGAGCAGACACATCAGTGGATCAATAAACAGGTTTGAAAACTCTGTGAACGTATTGCAAACGACTGATCATTTCCAGGTTTAAACGGTCATTTTAAATGGAAGTCGCCTCAGTCATTATTTACACTTTAGTCTAATTTTTTAAACAAACCTCTGAAGGTAAGTTAACTCAGTGTAAATCTCTCTGTCTGCAAACACCTGTGGGTGACATGCACATGTCTGACCACTAGAGGGAGGCAGAGTCACACACTTGCAGTGCAGTTCGGTTCTAGCAGTAATGACGGTTAAGGAGGGCGTTTTCATTTTAATTGTTGTGTAACTTGCTTTTGCCATTAAAAAATGTTGCATCTTACGTTATTTTACACTCCAGCTTCGCAGTTTTGTACAGAGCCCAGAATATGTGAGCAAATGAAAACCACTAAGGGCTGAAGCTATCATTGAGGACAGTTAGGCCATTTATAAAGTTTGTAATTAACCACATTTTGGGCGCAGAGGTACTTACAGTACGACCTATTACAGTACAATCTATTTCTTGGCAAAACAATTAATCTGCCAGCTCACCGTCTTTGTGCATATGGATTAATTAAGCTAGATACAAGTCAGGTGTTGAAGGACACTGTTGTGCTTTGTTGACCTTTAGACTGAGCGAGGCTAGCATGTCTGTTGCTAAACCAAGCTAATCGTTAGCTAACGCTTGCTAGCTACCTACAGCTGATAAAATCTTAACCTGCTAACGGATAAAATAAACCCTAACTGCTTTTATCTGTCCGTATATTAGAAAAGTAAAGATCCTATTATGTTTAAAAAACATCTGTTAAATGATTTTAATGGTAAATCACAACAGTTCGTCCTGTAATTACATGCCAGCAATGAAAGCTGGACGGGTACTGAGGGGGCGGGGTTAGCGAAGGGTGAAAGGTGAGTCTGCGTTCGCCCGCGTGTCGTTCAGTCAGCGTCGGCGTGGAGAGGAGTATTAGCTGAGAGCTAGCCTAGCTGCTTCCAGTGGACCTCAAGTTTAGTTACATGGCAAAACTTTTACTCAGTTTGTCACAGAGTTATGTTGCAAGGCCGAGAAGAAGAGTTCAAGTTCTGCCTGTTTTCTCAAAGACACCCGCTGCTGCGGGTTTGGTCCGAACTAGTTGGCTAACTAGCTAGCTAGTTATCGTGGCTGGGTTAGCCCCGTAGCAACCTGCCGCCACAAGGAGCAACTGCGGAGGATTCACGTGACTTTACAGCGTTTGTGTGACTGTGGCCGTTTGTAAACAAGTCAGAAAAGTGGGACTTCACTTGTTGAACTACTGGACATCTGCCCCAGTGACATGAAGATACTGGGTTTCTAAAGACCAGTGGCGTCCTGAAGGCTCTCCTCAAAACTGGCATCAGGACTGAACAGGTGACTGAATCAGGACTGGACAGGTGACTGGACCAGGGCCATCAAAGGTAAGCCATTTCAGCTGTTTTGGTGCTTTCCTTTTCCTTGTCGTTTATGCTGTAAATTGAATATTTTTGAGTTTCTGAGACGACATCCTGGGCTCTGGGAGATCTTTTCTAACGTTAACATTTATTTTACTTAAATGAAAAATGGTCAGCAGATGAACTGATGATGAAAGTGATCAGTCGGTGCAGCCCTGCCTCACTTGATGTGGGTGTTGATGAGTTTTCTCCTGATGCGTCTTTGGTCCTGAAGACACTGGATGCGTTGATGTTTCTGAACCTGCTGTGTTGGTCTGTTGTTGTTTGGCCTCTGTGTCGGGCTGTTGAATGTGGTCGGGGGGAGATTTAATGGTTTGGGGGTCCTTTGCATGGGGCCGCCCTCTTGGAGTCTTTCAGAGGTTATTGATCACCATGGACGTAGTCATTCACCTTTACCGGACTCCTTAACATGAGCCGCTCAGTGGACCGAGCCAGCATGATGCTGCACCTCCTCCCCTCCTCTTCCTCTTAAATGAGCTGTTTCTCTCCTCCTCTTGTGATTTTGTTTTGTGGTGTTATTTCATTGCCGTTGTTTTGATGAGGATAGCAGTGATGCCGTCATCTAACGTGCGAGTGTTTGTGCTGCTCGTGGTTTCAGTGGATGCTTTACCCTCCCTCATGTTTTCCTTTGGGGACCCTCTTGGGTGTCCCAGTCGTTTGCCTGTCTTGCCTAATGTCTGCCTCTTACTGTTGTTTCATAGGCTTCCTGATTTTTTTCTTTTTATTTCATGGTTCTACTGCTCGTCTTTGGTTCTTGTGTATTTAAGTGTGTGTACAAATTGTTTAAAGCTGCTGTGTGTGTGTGTGTGTGTGTGTGTGTGAGAGAGAGAGAAAGAGAGAGATTTTTGAGAAATAACAGGCTATACGTTGCTGAGGTTGTCTGACAGAAATTGCTGTCTTAAGACGTCACATTGGGCTTTAGAAAATGTTGTTTTTATATTCTAATTGATTAACCAGTTTATCAAAAAAGGTCAGTTCTTACGAAGTGAAAACAGAGTAAACCAAACTGTTGTGTTATTGGTTGAAGGGTTTCTTTGACTTCTGCGTGGAGACGGCAGCATCAGTCCTGCAAGAGTTTAAGAAGGGATTTGATGAACCTGAGACTTCCTGACCTGAAAATACTCTGTGTACTGGCCACCCTGCATTTTTAAATATATGTGGAAATCCATCCAGTTTTGTTGACTTGATAGGGCACAGTACTTTTACTTCCAAACTGTACTCAGCTGATGTATTTTGGTGCATCTGTTTACTGTTGGTGGTGTTATATATTGTTTGAGTCACAGTCACACCGTTGTGTTTCTGATGATGCTGATGCTGATTGTGACGTAGCACACACACCTTGACGATCCGAGCAGACCAGGTAGTTTGATGCAGTACCTCAGTGAACCTGTAGGTGTCACCACAGCACTGAATGTAACAGCAGGTTTCCTTTCACCTTCCACTGAACTGACCAACAGCCAAATCCACTTAGGATGAGACAAAATGAAATGGCCTGTGTGTGTGTGTGTGTGTGTGTGTGTGTGTGTGTGTGTGTGTGTGTGTGTGTGTGTGTGTGTGTGTGGAATGAATTCAATCCATCAGCCTTTTTCTCCTTTCAACAATCAAATTTGCACACTTTTAGATTTGTGTGTGTGTGTGTGTGTGTGTGTGTGTGATAGGACATGTATGTTTCACGGTTGGACCAGTGTTACGTCTGGACAGATTTGTGTGTCGGTTTGTGTGTGTGTGTGTGTTCATGTGGTGAGCTGTATTAACGTCTTTAAGATTCGTTCTTTTTCAGAATATGTGTGTATGCATGTTGCTTGTTTGTGTGTTTGTGTGTGTTTGTGTGTGTGAGAGCACAAATACAGTATGTGTGAGGTGTCAGATGTGGTTTTTTTTTTTTTTTGTTGAATAATTCACTGCTGGGTGTTTATTGAAGACTCTTGGCCTCAGAGCTCCAATAACACAGGACAAATATTGTGACACACACACACGCACACACACATTCTCCCTTTATCAGCCGTTCCAGGGTTGACAGTTTATTTGGACACTGTGGACGCTGGAAATGGAAAGTACCACATGTGTACAAGCATTCACACACACATACACACACATACACACACACACACACAACACACTATGTCACCTATAGACTCCTCAGTGGCCACATATGTCGCCCATCTTTTTCCACCCCTGTGAGGACACACACACGGTATTCTCACACAGACAGACAGAAAGTCTCACACACTACAGCAGAGTAATAGTACTTCATACCTTTAAGGTATCGACCGCAGTAACCCAGCACCAAGTAGTATTGAAACTCCTCCAGTCAAACGTTACCTGCATTCAGTCCTTTTTGTACCTGGATCTAGATCTTGTACTGGTAACGTGAGTCACATGTTAAAGCACCTCATCCAGCATGGAGGTGGACAGCTGCACTGTGTTTGAGAGGCCAAGGCCTTCTTCAGCACCATCATCGTCCTCTGCTCACGAGGACGCGCTCCACCTGTCTGTTACTTCAGTTCAGATAGACGTTACCGGGATAAACGAGTCGTCTCTGGTCTGTTCAGGCTTAGCTTGAAATAAACGACTCTATTCGTATCTGTATCACTTTAAGCTTACTGGTATTGAACACACAGTTATTTAGGTCACTTTTGGGGACATTACACAGACTTGCATTAATTTCCTGGAGACAAACCAGAACCACTGCTTGTCAAACCCCAACCTTAACCACGCACCCACAATCAACCTTTTCACAATGTGGGACACAGGTTTCATCCACAGTTCGACAAGCTGTCTTCAGGTAACTGGTCTTTAGTCTGAAATATGTCCCTGAAAGTCAGTCTCTCTCTCTGTCTCACACACACACACACACACACACACACACACACACACACAGAGTGACAGTGTTGTGGCCAGAGAAACCGTCTCCTCTAATCTGGAGAAAATGAAACAGACGTTTGAATGGAAATATTGATTCTTCTCCCATTTCAATCTTCATCTGGTATTATCCATCCCGCCGCAGTGTGTGTGTGTGTGTGTGTGTGTGTGTGTGTGTGTGTGTGTGTGTGTGTGTGTGTATGTATGTGTGTGTGACTACAAGCTCACCTTTGTGTCTCTCACACCTTCTGAAATGATTTTCTGTCCCGTGGAACAAGTACACAGTAACTAGTAAATTATACACAGCTATAAAATGCTGCAGACCTACTGTGTCTCCACATAGTGTGTAGTGTAGTACAGTGTGTGTATGTGTGTGTGTGTGTGGGGGGGGGGGGGGGGTGAACCTGTCTGCATCACAGTTCAAGTTACCTGTAGAGCCGCCGCGTTGAAAACTAATGAGAAGACAAATTCTGCAGCGGAGTAAGTTAACAAAACCATGAGCAGGAGCATTGAAATACAGCATACACATGTGTCATCGTAGGATAGAAATGTTGTTGAAAATTTAACCAAAATCTCCAGAAAATCTGCAAAAGAAAATCCAAATAAATGTCCATTTTCTTCCACTTCTGTTTGTGATTATTAGTAACTGGTTTGTGGAGATGAACAGCTGGTGGCACTAGATTTCCAGTGGGGCGCCATTAAACCATCGCAGAAGAACCAGGTGAAAGGAGATCATGTAATTCCTGAAAAGCAACGCAGTGTAATGTAATAATGTGTTAATGTGAGGAAGGTTACAGTCTCCTCATCCTCACGTTTTCGTCTCTTCAGTGGATGTTTGCGTCATGTTCTTCATGTTTATTTGCTCGCTCCAGTTTCCATTGTTCATTGCATTTAGCTTTTATCAGTGAACCAGCTTCTCCACCTCAGCTAAGAGCAAACTTTTTCATTTTTTAAAATTTCCTTTATTTCCACTCAGGGTTTTTTTTATGTGTAAACGCAAAAAGTGCATAAAAACAGGCATCATCCTGCTCTCCAACTTCTTCTGCTCAGACCTGAACCTAACTCTGAGGAAGGAGACGAGGAGGCAAAAAAAAAAAAAAAAAGAGGAGGTGATGGACATGACAAGAGATCAGGAAAACATTTGAGAGTAAGAGAGGAAAATGAGGAAGAAGAAGACATGTGGAGGAGATTTCTAACCCCTGATGACCTGGAAAAACAAACACCATCACGTCTGCAGCTGCAGAGCTTCAGATTAAATCTTCCTCTGCTTCTGCATTAACTGTAATCCATTTTCCTCTTTTGTTGGCGGTGGTGTGTTGTGTTTCCGTGTCGCGCAGGTTAAACAACAGCCAATCTGCACCGCTGTTTGTCCAAAACCTCACTGTGAACCTTGAATTGACCTCAAACACTCCATTACTGTGATCCAGAGACGGACGGAAAAATGAAACGGCGCAAGGAAGGCAGAGAAACAGGCGAATAGAAGGAGAAAATGAGACAAACACTTAGTATCCATCAGTTAGTCCTCTCTGTTGTCTCCGAGTGGACAGCCTCGGCGCTCCAATTCATCTTCGTTCTCCTCACAGCGGTGTGTTCAGGGAAGGTCAAAACCCGGAAAATAGGCTACACACCAGGCATTTTGTCACCAGACACCCTTCACCTGCCTCCTAACACCAAGGAGCCGCACACAACTGGGACACAGCCACAGCCAAAAATACATCAGGTGGGGCGGAGCAGCGGCGCCGCATGCATTCACACCGCATTCGTTCTGCATTTACGCTGCATTTGTTGTCCTTTCGGAAGAAGCAAAAGACCGGAACGAGGTGACATTTCGCTGCCTTTAAGTTTGGAGAACGGCGCTGAATTACTGTCCACACGTGTAGCAGAGCTGGTGACCCGTCCAGCTCCTTCGTGTTTCCTCCATCTGAGGGGAAGTTTATCCCCAACGTCTCCTAAACTCACGGCTGCATCACCATCCAGTTTGGCCAATTAGCGAGATTATTAAGGGGGAGTGCTGTTAACTGTGTTTATATTAAACCCTTGACGTCACGGCGCTCTGGGTAGTTTGAACATTTTGTTTATCCGGCCTCACAAAATCAGCACCTCCTAAATAAATCTAATGTGCTTCAGCAGGACTGAGCACACCGCTGTGAGCAGCTGTGGCCATTTAGGCTGCGGTGGCATGCTGTGCACGGTACAATGAAGTGTTCACCTTCATCAGATGTTGGAGGTGTCCTGGTTCACAATAAGAGCCCTGCAGCCCGTCGTCTGCAGCGCCTCTTGCTCCCGTATCCGTCCTCTGGAACCGGCCCACTGAACCAGACCTGAACCAGACCTGAACCAGACCTGTTGATATTAAAGGTGTATCTGTAAGACGTCACAATCAGCAGTGATACTGTTTCTGATAACGGGCAGATTTTGCAGGAAAATCAAAAGGGTCTGCAAGCAGAAGGTTGGTCTGGGGTTAGCCCTGTTTGACGACTGACCAATCAAAGTTTACGCTCATTCGCTCCGACGTTCCAAAGAGAAACAGCTTCTCAGAATATGATCGTGGGTCACTTATGTTTTTCTGGACGGGAAAACAACGTGAAAATTAAAGGATATTTGGTGTCATGCAGCACTGTGGGGACATTGACTAAATTAAGTTTTAATTATTTAATTATTCTGCTTTTGGGGCCAAAGCTATTTTAAACTTAAATATTAGGTTTGGTGTGTGAATTATACTGTTTTTATCCATGTTACTGTCAGCACTATGAAGGAAAACATGGATATAACAGGTGATTCCACACCTTTGAAGTCATGTACCATCGAGTGTGTTGAAGGATTATACACGATTACACACATAATGGCTCTCCAGAAAAAACTGCTCTCACACCTGTGTTGAGCTGCCATGTTGAAGATGATTTTGATGGCAGAAGAGTTTGTTGTTGCTCGGTGGTGGAAACCTGGAATCACAGAGGACGTGTTGTTTTTAAGGCTTCCTGATAAAAGCAGGTGATAGAAATGATTTTACACTCGTGCACTTTGTAGAAAAGCAGAAGATAAACACATCGGAGCTTCGGGTGGAAATGAGAGAACGCGTTGGCTTCCTCCTGAGCAGACTCAGGCCGGAGGTGGAGGCAGTGAAGATAAAGAGAGCGTCAGGTCGGATTTCCAGACGCACCCTGAGCCTCCAGCCCCGTGGGGGTGACACAGCAACGACACTAATGGCAGCCTACGTGGCATTTAGAGCAGAAAGGTGTGACATGCAAGCCTTCACACCGACTGTCTGTCTGCCTCACGCACATTTGCATACACACACACTCACACACTCCTCAGGGCCTGCCATTAATAACAGCTGACCTTTGCACGTTTAGGCTGTGAAATGATAGTAAAGCAGACCCGAGGACGGCGTATCACACTTTCCTCCACGTCCCGTCGCTTCATCCCCCCGTCTCTCTCTCTGACTCATCCCTCCATCGTCTGTCTGTCCACCCGTCGGTCCTCCCCCGTGGAGACGTTCGTGACTGTTTGCTAGCTTTGCATCAGTCTGTGGTCCAGTTTGGTCACTGGAGCCTTTGACCTTTTTATAACCTCAGTTAGACGAAGAAGAAGCTTTCTTTTGAGCGTGTGTTACCACTAATTCATAGCGCTGGAAACGTCAGTTCATTAATTTAGGAGTAAATCAACCAAAATAAAACTACTGATTGAACACTGAACACTGATTCCTGGTTTCAGTAAATATACCAGGTCAGCACTGAAGAGCATCAGATTAGACCATCTGTATGTTGCCTTTTACTCCACATCCCTGAACTAGAGGTGGTGTCAGGGTCTCCGGTCCGGCTAACATCCACTATCACGTTATCTAAAAGCAGCGTGTTCAGGCTGAATTGGGTTATTAAGTTGCTCTTTAAGGCCTCAGCTTTGCCCGTGATGGCAGCCACTTGATGAGATCTACCCTGAATAATCAGACGTGCGAGAAGTTTGTTGTCCAAAGTCGAGCAGTTTTAACTTCCTGTGAAAACTCTTCCTTTCAACTAAATTCAAAGTGTTTTTTCTTGGCACCAAAGTTGAAAGAAAGCAGCTCAGCCAAACTCGGTTTACTTTTCTCTTTCTTCCTCAGTCGAAGTGAAAGCTTTATTTGGACGAAAGACTAACAGGACAAAAAATAAATATTTGCCAGAGCGGTTTCTCTCGGTCCAGTCGAGCCCATTCGGCCTTCTTTCCGTCCAGAGGGGTCGATGGACGACAGAGGAATTTCTCCACCGGCTCAGCTCTGCGTCTCCCTCCATCTGCTTTTCACATCGCTGTGGTCGAACCAGAACACAAACCAAAACTTAAAACTACGAGACGAGCAGCTGCTATCTTCGTAAAGGTCAACGAGGAGTCCAAGGCCGCCCAGCTAAAACAACACACGCTCTGCGAGTCCCCGCGGATCCATTTCCACCTCGCCCGCCCTCATTCCATTTTTACAGTTATTTTAATTCCTCCATCCATCCTTTCTCTTTCTCTTTCTCACGTTCTCCCCCCCCCCCCCCCCACCTCTACCTCCCTCCCCCTCGTCGAGCGCTCATCCCGCCTGCCAAGCTCCTCTCGGCCTGTTTGGAAAAAAACAACAACAACAAAAAAAGACCTGTTTCTAATTTGGTCTCAATCTGAAGAGTCCAGTTTTGTCATTACCCTGTGTGAGAATGTGTGTGTGGCTCGCTCGCTCTATTCCCATGATACCATTTGGGCCACACACACACGCACGCACGCACACACACACCATGTTCCCACCCCTAGAAGCTCAGCTGACAGAAATAGTTGTTCCGACGTTTTGGCTGATGATATTCACATCCTGTTGTCCGTGTTTACATCAGTGTCAGTGTTTATCCGCCGCTCTGCGATGGTTTAAAAACCATCCGCTTCATCATCTTTTGGCACCCTCGTTATTTATCCATCCATCACCAAAATTGTTTAATTGCACTTGAACGTTGTACATGGGCAGAAAAAGGCCTTGATGTCGCGCTGAAAGCTGCGTTAACACTTTGAAGCCTCGGCTGATTTCGCTCCGTTTGTCTGAAGACGAAGGACGACGTAACGTTTGTTTTCAGGATTCCTCACGCTGCTGAGACATGAAAGTTTTGATAACGGATTGTGTGTTTAATTCACTTCTATCCATGTTAGAATCATGCCTTTACGGACGATGACGTTCCCATCAGCCTCTGCTGTGCTTTGTATTTAGTGCTAATTGGTTAGCCTGCTAACAAGCTAAATTAAAATGGTGAACATTGCACTTGCTAAACATCAGCATGTTATGATTGTTGGGTGTGTTAGCATGCTAACATTAGCATTTAGCTTAAAGAAACACAGAGCTGCGAGCGTGGCTGTAGATAAAATGTAGCTTTTTCTTGTTCTTTGATTCACTGTAAAACAAAAATCTTCACTTATTGATCTCTTGATTAAAGAATTAGTTAATTCAGTTTATCAACTAGTGGATCTAAATGAGCTGTCTGTTGTTGAGCCATCTAACCGCTGAACCATCACCATATCTTGGCTGATAAAGTTGTCGTCGCTAACATGTTAGCAAGCAGTTGCAGACTCTCACATCCAGTTTTCAGTTAAGTTTGCTTCCAATAGCTCGAGCTGAGGAGCCCACAGACTTCAGTTCATCTCCTAAAAATGCTTTTCGGTTTTGGCTGGAGGTAGTGAAGTAGCTCTTTGAATCCCTCGCCCTCTGACACGCTGACTGGCAGCGTATCGGCCTCAGTCATTCGGCGCACCAGCTGGGTGACGGCTCGGACTGGCACACATCGCGCTTTCTCGCCCCCAGCTCGGAGTGACGTGATCTTTGACCGCGAGCCATCCTCTGACACGGCAGCCGGGTGCTTGTTCTTAGTGCGGTACGAGGAAATGCTCCCACATTGAGCTTCGTTTAACGGGCCTCATTTTCACCTTTTCACACTGCTCTCAGCTCCAAGCTAAGGGAGCTGTTAGCCCCAGGCCGACCAAGCGTGAGCTGAGTTATCGGTGGTGAACCGATAGCTGACACGGATCAGTATTATCATCAGTTTGCTGTTGTGTTGCGTAAATGTTCTGTTTAAGCTCTGGTCTGGTCTCCACCACCTCGTGAGGAAACATTTTGCTCGCTAGCTGCTCAACATGCACTTGCTCAAGGGTTACTTGGTAGCTGTTGAAGAGAGGAGCGCTCACATTTCCCAGCCGTCGGTGGGATTTGAACCGCGGCCTCGGGGTCACATCCTCCTCTGCTCCTCATGTTCTCTGTGCTGCTGCTGTCCATTTGTCCTCTATGGAGATAAACTGTTGTTTACACTGCAGGCCACATAGGAAGTCAACCATAGCAAGAGGAATCTGTCTGTGCACCCTGATGGTGTGAACCGTGTGTGTGTGTGTGTGTGTGTGTGTGTGTGTGCGTGTGTGTGTGTGTGTGTGTTTTCGTTTGGTCCTCAAAAGAATAGAAAAAACTTAAAACCTCGGTTGATTTTGCTGCTTGTCTTTTCTCCAAGAAATTAGTTGAGGATTAGGTTAGTGTTAAGGAATGAATGTAGCTAATTGAACCCCTGTGTGTGTGTGTGTGTGTGTGTGTGTGTGTGTGTGTGCGCGTGTGTGCGTGCTTTTTGTCCGCATGTAAATACGGTCACTTGTATGACCTTAAATGTTTATATTTGCTGTTTTTTTTCAAGTGAGGTATTTGCACATATGCAAAAACATCACTTGTTGTATGTTATGCTTCAATGTGTGTGTGTGTGTGTGTGTGTGTGTGGCAGGTGTTTTGCGTCACCACCCACCATCCATCAAATCAAATGGGCGAATGACAGGAAGAACAAAAACAAATCCCTCGCTCCGGCAAGAATAAACGACTGATGCCGACCAATGACAAGTGTTTATTGTGTGTGTGTGTGTGTGTGTGTGTGTGTGTGTGCGTGTGTGTGTGTGCATGCAAGAAAGAGCTGAAGGTATATGTGTGTATTTGCGTATGCATTTTTGTCTTTATGTGTATGTTTGTGTGTGTGGGTGAAATTGAATAAGAGAGAAGGACAAAGCGAATGAGTGTGTGAGAGATGGAGAATCGGCTGGTGTTTATTATTTTACCAGTTCAGTAGGCGGACACACACACACACACACACACACACACACATACACACACACACACACACACACTTATTATCCCGCTCAGTGAGCATGCAAAGTAAATATTTCCAAGATGACCAACTCAACCACTCAATCCTAATTAGGCTCATGATAAACCTGGTTTTTACCAGCTGTCCTGGAGGAATAAAGGTAGATCCATGAGAATATCTGCTCTGAGAACTTCTGATTTTACACCAAGATAACTTTAACTTTAACGCTGGAGAGGTTACGCCTGCTGAAGTGATGACATCAGAGTAACTCACCTTAGATAGTGTGGATGACAGTGGAGGCTTTATTTTAAGAAGTACACTGTGGACGCAGGGTAAGGGCTTAGAGACTGCCTTATGTCAGCGAGGGTCCTCACAAGCGTGTGTGTGTGTGTGTGTGTGTGTGTGTGTGTGTGTGTGTGTGTGTGTGGTGACGGGTAGTGATGACCTCCTCCAGCTGCCAGTGGATAATGAGAAGCTGTCAGCAGCACGATTACGGACACACACAAGCACACACATCACGGTTACACAAAAAAAAGGACGTGACATTTGCACACTAGGACAGAGACACACACGCACACACGCACACACACACACACACACACACACTCACACACTCACACACACACACACACGTCCTGCTCCCCCTGTCCCACATCGCAGAGGTTGTGTGAACTCGTTTGTACCTCATATGTCCAGCTCTGGAAAACGAAGGATGAAGCTGTTTGTGGAGACCTGGTTCCTGGACGTGTTTATCGGGACTGAAAGCGTCCAGTCTGCGGTCCAATCTGTCAGGAGCAGGCGGCTGATTTACATGACCAGGCCAGCAGTGGGAGTCCTCAGCGAAGTGGACGGCATAAGGACCAGCAGGCAGCAGGACTGTGAAGGACTGAGAGTCCCTGAGAGCAGAGAGCAGTCCTCTGTCTCGCCGTATGTTCAGGATGTCCCAAACACTCAGACGTCCTGCTGCAGCTCGCACCGCAGCCTCCTCATAGACGTTAAGACTCACTGAGCGTCAGATCAAAGCCGGGAGCATGACGAGCTTCTTTTCATCAGCCTCACACGTGCGTGGTTGTGTTTTCTAAATCTCAGTTGTTGTGCAACAGCTTCATTTGCCATGAATGGACGCAGAAACGCCCCTGAACATCTGCCTACAAATCGATGCCTGTGCCCAGGAAAGGCCGGAGAGAGAGAGAGAGAGAGAGAGAGAGAGAGAGAGAGAGAGGATGGCAAGCAGCAAAATGATTCGTTAAGAAAAGTGTAAAATTAACTGTCGCTGCATCATGTGCTGCAGATCTCAATCACACGCTCGGGACAAATGCTCGTCTTTTAAAGCCGTTAGTGTGGCTTGTTGTTTTTGCTGTTATGTGCTCGAGCTTCCTGGTTTTTCTAATCTGTCGGCATTTGTCTCATTTTTATTTTTACCTGCATTGTTTGCCAACGAGCACGAGAAACACACCACCTGTGAGAAGTCAGCTGTGCAGTGACACGACCGACGGAAACAGGCTGGTTTGTTTCACTTTGCAGAAAGCAGCGCTGACGCCAGCCGACGTTTTTCTCCCACCTCTTCTTCAGTCCAGCATCTCTCCATCCTCAGATTTTGACTAACTTTGTTGGACGCTCTCCATTTGCTCGAGCACCTCCGCCCGCCAGCTGTGAGAGGCTTCAGGAGGAGCTGATTGGGTGGAGGTGCAGAGAGGAGCTGTGATGTTCTCTCTCTGTCAGTTAGTCTTAATTTCTAATCACCGTCCACTCTTCTCTCCTCCTGAACACACACCGCGGTTGTGTGCATGTATGCATCATACTTTTCAGACCACAACTTCACACACACACACACACACACACACACATACACACACACACACACACACCGGCAGGTTGGACCCCAGGGCTCAGTTTGGGAGGAAACTCCCTTTCTAATTTTCCTCATAAAGACTCTAATGAAGACTAATGACAGAGCGAGGTGTGTGTGTGTGTGTGTGTGAGTGTGTGTGTGTGTGTGTGTGTGTGTGTGTGTGTGTGTGTGTGTGTTCTGTCTGGGAATGTCTCTGTTCCCTCCTTGCGTCCTCTTCCCTCCATCACTTCATTCAGCTCTTTTTACCCTTCATCCTTTTCGTTTCCTCCCTCTTCTGTTTACTGTTTTCGCCCTTCATCTTCCTCTCTGTTTTCATTCCTCTTGTATTCAGCGTATCAGTAGCCCTGGTAGTTACAAACAGAACGAAGTGTCACACTTACTTTTGACTCTCCTTTGCATGTTGTTACAGGTTAAGTTGCCTGTTGTTTGTTGGTGACGATGCTTTAAAGAACTGTTCACATCGTAGGTGTTGAGCCTCGACCTCTGTGAAGACAAAGTGTGATTTGATGTCAGTAAAACAAAAACAACTAAATGTTGTTTTTGTGCTTTCAGTTTTTCGTTTGTGTTATTTGATTATGAGCTGTCGGTGATTGGTTCGTTTTTAAGAGAAGGATGGTCCAAACCCAACTTCATAGTAACCCTGTAGTGAAGCTGTGTCCTGGTCATGTGTTCCTCTAAGATGTTTGAGGTGGTTTCATCTGGGGG
Source organism: Chaetodon auriga (assembly GCF_051107435.1). Lineage (NCBI taxonomy): Eukaryota > Metazoa > Chordata > Actinopteri > Chaetodontiformes > Chaetodontidae > Chaetodon > Chaetodon auriga. The sequence goes on from NC_135097.1 coordinate 2,469,724, forward strand.
TCTAGTTTCTGCAGACTCCACTGATCGTAGATATATAACAGGCAGCAGTGTGTGTCTGTGATCCTCTCGCTCCTCTGTGAGACATGTTGTGTGTACAGTTTAGAGAATATCATAAATCCAAGGACTGAAGGTGCAAAAAGGTGCAGATCCAAATGCGTCCGCTGCTTCAGCACCACGGACAGCACCCTGGATTTATCAATACACCGCTGATCAGGGACATGGAGTCGAGCCTGTCAGACAGAAGGAAGGAAGGAGGGAAGGAAGGAAGGAAGGAAGGAGGAAACGAACAGCTCTCAGCCCGGGACTGAAGGGTTAATAATCCTGTGATGTCTCTCTGTTCATGTTTAAGTCTGTGCTGCTGCAGCTTTTATATAATGCGACAATACTCAGTTCAGCGTACCGTCAAGCTACACGTAGCGCTACAACTTTAGATTTTAAAAATTTTATTTAAAAAAAACTAAACAAAACAAAACACAGGACACAATGTGTTTAACCTGAATTTGTTTGGACCAATCGCAGCGTTTTCTGGCGGATTTCCCCTTTTAAAAATCAATAATGAGGCTTTCATGACGGGTCACTGTTTGTCCCAGACGTGATTCTCACTCTTTACCTTTTCATTACCTATCATCCTCTGCCCCCTCTCTATCTTCCTTCTTTAAGCCCACATCATTTCATCATGTTACACCTCTTTCTCTGCCATCATCTCCTCCACCTCTGCTCTCTCCACCTTCCTCTCGCCTTCATTTTCTCCCACGTCGCCTCTCGGATCCTTCAATCTCTTTTCTCCACGCTGTCACCTTTTCATCCTTCCTTGTTGCCTCCTTCGCTTTCTATCCATCCTTCTTCATCTCTGGCTATTTTTCCTCTCCGTCCATCGCTCTGTGTTTCCGCCTCCATTAGGGGGAAATGGAAAAAGTGACATCAGCTATTTGGTAAACGGAGAGAGATGGAGAGAGAGAGGGAAAGACAGAGAGGATGAAGCAGAGGATAGAAAAATGGAAAGCAAAGATCAAAAGAGTGACATATGGACTGATTGCGAAGGAGAGGAAAGGAAAACAAGAGAGGAGAAAGACGAGAGTGACAGAGGTGAGAGAATTAAAGGCAGAAGTATGAGGGAGAGGGGGCGAGAGAGGTAGAGATCCATTAGAGAGAGAGTGAGAGAGAGGGAAAGGCTTCACCTCATTAACCTCGTAATGCAGAGTAAATATACTGTCTAAATGGAACATAGACGGCGTGTGTGTGTGTTTACTCCAGCTTCTGTGTGAGTGTGTGTGTCCACGAAATACATTACCAGAATACCAGAGTGCCTGTCTCTATTTGTAGTGTGTGTGTGTGTGCGTGTGAATATCCTCTGAAATACCACAGTGTGTATGTGTGTGAGTGTATTACAATCCCAGAAAGATAATTTTACATCATGGGAGAAGAGTCGAGCTGACAAACCTTCATTTCTCTTATCTCTTCACTCGAGTTTTTCCACATTTCACTTATTTCTGATGGAAAGACTCTTCACCATCTGTGGTTCTCATTTTTAAAAAGTCTCCTGAAACACCTGGCCGCCTGAGCTTTTAGCGATTTTTACTCAAACTGGAGGAAACAGAGCGTTTGTTGGGACTATCTTATGCGGCGAACTAACACAGATTTGAGTGTTTGTGGAGGCTGGATGGTGCACGTGGGATTGAGCCAAAGTCAACGACTGTGTGTGAGTTCATGGTGATGAAGCAGCTCGTCACCCGGTGCAACAGTGTGTTTCACTGGTGTGTACGGCCATGATGGCGCTCATGAAGGCAGCGTTGATCTGTCGCTGCACGTCTTTGTTCAACACAGGATGAATAGTCAGAATTTCGGTTGACTCTTCATGCAGCATCTTTATGAGAAAAGATCTACGAAGCAATGCCTCTGAGTGTTTTCCAAAGGCAGCTGGACTCGCTTGTGGTTCTAGTCATGACCCATCAACACCATGACTCAACCTGAGCTGAATCACTCTGTTGTTGTTGTTGCTGTTGTTATTTCGTCCTGTAAAAAAATGTTGTTTTTTTAATCCGTCCTCAGTCTAATCTGGTCCGCCTTCACCGGGCTTCAAATGTGCCAGGACGGACAGACTTTGAGTTCTGGTGACTGTGTTGGTTTCTGGGTCTTTTTGGTCAAAAAGGGCTACGAGAGTCCTTGATTCAGATCTCTGGAGGCGTATCAGCATGTGGTGCTGTTTGTATTTCTGACCTGAAAGCTGCAAACAATGTTTTCTTATTGTTTGATGGTAATTTTCACCAGGATTGTTTCTACTAGCAAAAATCTATATCCCATCAGAATAATTTGAACGACTCAAATGGTGTGTGTGTGTGTGTGTGTGTGTGTGTGTGTGTGAAACACCAGCAGACAGCAGTCATTATAATACTGTATATTTGCAGTCAGCTCAAACCCAGAGAACAGTGACAGACTGAGAGATCATCAGGAGAAAAAAATAATTAAAAAAACGAGAAAACGCAGAATGTTGTTTCTATCTACATGGAATACCCCTTTAACCCCGCCCACCCCGGCCCCACCCTCCCTCATCCCTCCCGTACACATTTCAAATAGTAATCAACAAATAAACAAACAAAACACGCAGTGGAATAAACAAAACTGCAACACAACAGTCTGCACTCGTAGTAGGTCAGAAAATCAGGGGGATAAAAGTTTTTGTGTTTGTTGTAGCTGAGGAGCGCTTGATTTCCACACCTGAAATGCTCTTTGTAACTTCAAGGGGGGGCAATCGGGAACAAGTTCTTGAATCCAACCAAAAAGGAATAAAACTGAATTTAAATTAAAGTTATTATGGAAAGTCAGGGGCAGTTTAAACAGTCAAATCAAGCGCTCCTCCTCTTTCATTTCACAAACTGCAGAAACTTGACTACGACCTCCTGGTCACAGGGAACGGGGGCAAAAGGTGAAAAGGTCCAAAGACGAGGAAGAGGATTCAACGTACCTTTAGGATATAATATCGTGCCTAAAAATCACTCCATTGTAATAAAAAAAGGGTTTCTTGTTTAACTTCTGCGTCAGCTGAGAAACTGATTTCACAGGTTAAGGGTGATAGAAAATACTTCATACATTGAAAAGCTGCATCCAACATTTTCCGAGTAATGCCTCCTTACAGAGAGAGGGAAAGAAAAATAAAGGAAAAAAGATAGAGAAGAAGCAAGGAAAGAGGAGGAGATATAAGAGGAAGAGGCGCTAACTTATAGAGAGGAATGAAGCAAAAAGAGGAAGAGCATAAGAGGGGAAGACGAGAAAGGGACTTGGAGGTAAGGAGTGTACGGAGGATAAAATAAGCCAAATGACAACGTAATAAAAGTTCCCATGCATTTTTTTCAGTCCCTGTACGGAAAACAAAAATGAATGAAACATGAGAGACAGAAATAGCCTCCCAAGTTGCTTTCCTCCTTTTTTTTCTTCAGTTTTTTTCCCTTTCCAATATTTTTTCTACTTCTTTTTCTTAACCCCCCTTCCTCCAGTCCTGAGCTCCTCCGATTAGCTGATTACCAGCCAATCAGAGGGTGTTGACAGCCAGCCAATGAGGTTGACCGAAGTCACATCAAATCCAGAGGGGGTTTGAAACTCTTTTATTTTGTAGGTTAGAAAGTTTTCGTCAAACCTTTCTCGTTTGCGGCAGTCAGAAACACTCTTTTGGTCCGGTGGATCACATCGTGTCATTGGACCATTTAAAAGGTCTTTGTCCAATCATAATGATCCCTGGTGTTCCCACGTGATGTCCAACGTAACTTAATTCGTGATGACTCAAATCGGATGATGTCATTGCAGTCCGTTTGCCTCGTGGTGACTTTGCTCAGGAATGATTTTTATTTTTCAGTTTTTCGGGAACAAACGAGGGATGAGAGAAGTCCCGGTGCAGGGAGAGAAAACGAGGAATGAACGGAGTGTAGTTTGTCTAAAAAGAAGAGAGAGAGGAAAGAAGTAGAGGCCACCCCGGTGAGTCCAGATCAGGGGTGATCCTCGTAGTAGTCTTTCATAGCAACATCAAAACGCTCGCGTGAAGCAAAGGAAGAATCCCGCCTGGGGAGGTCGTTTGACTGGGCTGGTGGAGTTCTTCTGTGCAGGGGGGGAGGGGAAAGGCGGGAATCGGCGGGGTTTCTGGAGGCGGAGTCCCTCTTTCTAGAACATCATGGGTGTCTTCAGAAACGGCCGGGATTCTGGGAAAAAAGTAAACACGGAGAAATTAGGAAATAAACAAAGCAACATTGAGTGACTGTAGCTAACTCTGGCTGCAAGCGCTACATCTCCAAATTCAGATGGAGGGCAGGAAGTGAAAGCTGCAATGGACGAGATGGTGGAAAGTTCTTACTGCGCTAGTTTGGATGAAATTACAAGAGAAAGGTATTAACAGAAAATCAAAAGATATGTTTGACTCGAGAAACCAAATGAAAGCAGACTAAAGTACGGAGGCAGACAACTCTTTTGTTAGCGGTTGAGTCCACGACCTCGGTACCAACCTGCCGTTTTTCAACAGTATGTAGCTTTTATTGTCCTGTGCATTAACCTTGCAACATTCAGCGCTACGATGCCAAATGTTGACATTCATGTTACGGTTGTTAGCTAGGCTAGGTTAACCACTCGCAAAGATCCGGTGAAACGTTACTAAAGATGTGGATCGTTGTGAAATAAGACAGGGCACGTTATTTACGTTCACCTGTCTTATGTGAGGCTGATTGAACAAGTGTTCGTTGTGTTGCTTGTAATTACTACTCTTAATCGATCACCATAGATTTAAAACAATAGCTAACGTTACACCATTTCAAGCCATTTCTCTGGTGTTTTTTGGTCAATTTCTTGCATTTTTCGCCCTTATGAACTAAAAGCTCGTTGTAGTTCCTCAGTTCGATTGATTTGAGCAGCCATGAACAACACAAAAAAGGCATTTTGAGTATTATAGCGCTTCCTACGCAGAAAATCACTTCCTGCCCTCCATCTGCAGTTTACACCACAACAAAAGAGTGACGTGACATCACATGCAAACGACCTGATTCCTTTAATCATTAATCTTTAATCCAGTACGGTACTAGATCAATCTGTCTATAAATAATATGCAAATAAATTAAGTCTCAAAAGTCAAAGTTGACAGAAAATCTACAGAAAGAGGCAAATATTCACATCTGAGAAGCTGAAACAAGTGTATTTTGGGCATTTTTTATCTCCAAGTACTGTTAACGTACAGAGAGAATAAATGAAAAAAGAGGAGGAAAGAGTGTAAGAGGGCTATGAAAGGGAAGAGGAAGGAGACACATTTCCTCCTTTCCTCCTCAGACATCAGCCGGGAGCTGTAGGTAAACGTCATCGACGTCGTTCCCAGCGGTGCTCTGAAACTTTACGGATCTCAGAGTCCCTTTAAACTGAGATCAGGCTCATGATATGAGGAGCTGACCTGCTGCTGCTGCTCATTATTTTAAACGGCCCTGCGTCTTTAGCCTCGTTAGCACCAGCTCTGCACACGCCGTCGCTGCTGTAGCACACCGCCGACAAACTGGAGGCCTCAGACTGACGTCTTTGCATGTGCTGCGCCGTCACCTCGTCAACACTGTGAGGAACCACTGCTGAAATCACCACCTTTCAAACTCTTGTTGCTACCAGCCCACGAACTCTGCTGAGTGTAAATCTGATTGGCCGGAGCTTCGTGGCCGCTGAGGCAGGACGTGGTTTTTAGCCCAAAGTCTGGCGCCCTGTTCGGCCGTTGTGCAGCATCCATCCATGATACAAATCTCACATCTCCAATTTTGCCGGTGTCGGCTCTCCCTCTCTTTCTTTCACTCTCATTTCACCTCCGTCGTTCTCCTTCCGCTCCCCGTAGTGCTGTTGCTGCACCCACCCACACGTGCGCACACACACGCGGCAGACACACACTCACACGCACGCCTTCCTCTCCCTGCGGTGTCATTGTTTTCTGCGAACGTTGCAAAGTGTTTACATTTCTGCATAACAGCAACCATAAACCTGCCCTCCCTCCTCTTTCGCCTCTTTCCATCCTGCACCTTCCTCTCGCCCTCCGCTCCTCTGCTCGTCTTCCTCTGCTCTCTGTCGTCGTCCTCCCCTCTCGTTTTGTCCTCTATTCATCATTCTTTGTTTTTTCAGGTATGAAACAGGTTCGAGGTCTCGGTGTTGGAATAAAAAAAAACTTTCTTAAATTTTCTCTTTCATCTCGCGCTCGCCCCTCGTTTCCTCCTTCATATTCCCCGACTTCCCTCCTTTTCATCCCTCTCATCTCCTGCCCTTCCCTATTTTTATCACTCCACGATCCACTCAAACCCCCTCCTCTCCTCTTCTTTCATCCCTCTATTCTACATGCATCCCCTCCTCCTCCTCACCTCCCCTCTGCTCCCTCCTGTCCTCTATCTGTTACTCTCATATTATTTTTATCCCGACCCATTCTTCTCTCTGTCCTCTCCTGTCCTTTCTTTTTCTCCTTTAGGCAGCAGCTTCGGCCTCCTGTTTAAAAACTGTCCTGCGACTTAAAAACTTGCGGCTTTGATCGTCGCACTGCCGTCCTTAAAACTTCAGTCCTCGCTCCGTCTGCGGCTGGATGCATTTCAGTCGTTTCATCGAGCACGCTGCCGCTCTGCCTGACAATTAGGGCTGCAATTAACAATTATTTCTATTCATTTTTTGGTTAATCGGTTACTTGTTTGGTCTATAAAATCCCATCAATTGGTAAAAAAAAAAAAATGCCCAAATTGATGTATTAAATATCCTGTTCAGTCCAAAACCAGAGTAGTAAATTTTAGGGTTCATTCATGATGCTGATATTTATTTTTATTTATTTTTAGTTGTCATGTCTGTTTAAACTCTGTATTTCTGCACAGTTGCAGGTAAACATGAGGCTCCACTAGCGTTAGCAGACCACTCGTGATCAGAGCGAAAGTCCAAACCTTTGTTTACTGAAAAAAGACAAATGTGATAATTTCCCAACATGTTTTTGTCTGACTGAATATTGTCCTTCAGTTCAGTTTGTTGACTTGAATCCTTTCAAAACCATTTGTCTCACACAGTGACGTTCACAGACCACAACAACAACAACAAGCCTCTCAGCTCCACTGTTACACTCAGTTACTTTAAAAGTCATAATAGTCCCCCAGTGGTTTTCTTTAAGGGTTTGTTTATTTATTTATTTATTAATTTCCGTTTTTAAGGTGGTGATGTCATGAGGAGATATTCCAAAAATTAAAACCTTTCTTGTATTTCTTGCAGCTGGAAGCAGAGAATGTTTTTGCTTTGAAGGTGGAAAATTAGCTTTGTTTATTTCTAATGTTGTGATTTTATTCTGCATCTTTCCTGTTTTCTTCTTCTCTCACCCCTGAAATACACCCCCAGCCTGTGTGTGTGTGTGCGTGTGTGTGCGTGCGTGCGTGCGTGTGTGTGTGCGTGTGCGTATGTGTGCGTGTGTGTGTGTGTGTGTGTGTGTGTGTGTGTGTGCGTGTGTGTGTGCGTGTGCGTATGTGTGTGTGTGCGTGTGCGTATGTGTGCGTGTGTGTGTGTGTGTGCGCTCCTGTCCTGGTTAAAAACGACACTGACCCGCCTTGTTAAAAGTCTATCAGCTGGGTGGAGGAAATGTCACCAGGTCTTGGAACAAGGTCACATTTTTCAACTTCCTCTCGAGGAATGTGCACACTCCTCCTCCTCCTCCTCCTCCTCCTGTCCTCCTTTTCCTCATCTTCTCCTCTTATCCCATACACCCTCTTTATCCTTTCCTCTGGTACACCGGTCTTTCTTTCCTATTTCCCCCTTTTTTCTTAGCGTCTCCTTCCTTTCCACCTCCTCTCTCCTCTCATCCACCTGCTCTTACTTCCCCCACATCTCCTTTTCCTCCTCCTCCCATCTTTTCTCATTTTTTCCATCTGCTTTTTTCCTCATCCTGCTCATCCTTTTCTTTCCTCCTTCCCTTTTTTTAGTCTTCTCACCCCCTTCGTCTTCTCCTTTCCCTTTTCTCTCCTCTTCTTCTCTGCACTTTGCTTTTTCCTCGTCCTCCTTTCCTTTCTTCCCCACCATTCTTCACTTCCTCTTGTTTCCTCCTCACTCACACTTTCTCCCCCTCCTCTTCATTTCTTGCCTTCTTCTTTGGACTCTATCTTTCCTCCTCTCCACCTGTTCTTCCTTTCCTCATTTACATCCTTTTCTCCTTCCCTTTTAGCTTTCATCTGTCCTCACCCTTCTTTCTCTCTTCTTTCCTCCTCATCTTTGTTCCTCCTTCCCCTTTCCTTCTTCTCCTCATTGCATCACTCTTTTCTCTCCTTTCTGACTCCCCACAGTTCCTCTTCCTCTTCATCCACCCACTTCCCTTCCTCCTCATCTCTTCTTTCCCCTTTCATCCTGCCTCCTCTCCCCTGCTTCAGCCCTCTTTTTACACCTGCTCTCCATCTTTCCTCTCCTCCACCTGTGCTCACCTCCCTTTTCTCTCCTTTCTTCTTCCCTCCTCATTATTTATTTCACGTTTCCACATTCCATCCTTCCTCTACTCCACATGTTCTTCCTCCTCATTTCCTCTCCAACTTTTTCTTCATACCTTTTTGACCTCCTCCACTCCCTCTTTCTCTCCTTATTATCTGTATTCCTCCGTTTGTTCTCCTCTTTTCTTCTTCTGCTCCTCCCTACACTCCTCATCTCCTTCGCCTCCTCTTCTTGCTCACTTTCTTTCCCCTCATCTTCCTCTTTATTTTCTATGGCCAATTAGTTTGGTCGGCTTTAAACAACTGAGGGAAACCGACCTTACTCCTTTTTTTTAACCCCCCCTCCTCCTCCTCCTCTCTCCCCCTCTCCTCCTCTCTCTCCGTCTCTCACTCTCTCCCTTGCTTCTCATTTTTTTCCTCTCTCCCTCTCTTTCTGATTGTAATGCGATGTCTTTCTTTGTATTCAGCAGTTTTCTCCTCACTCGTTAATTAAGAGTGTGGAAGGTGAGAGAGGCAGGGGAGAGGTGTGTGTGTGTGTGTGTGTGTGTGTAAGTAAACCACTGTAGGTGCAAAATGCTTTTATGGCAGGAGGGATGAGTGTGTGTTTGTCTGTGTGTGTGTGTGTGTGAGCAAGGCAGCAAAAGGGGTCCTACTGGGCCAATCAACATTAATGAAATCAGGTGGGTCTGCGTGCGTGCGTGTGTGTGTGTGTGCGTGTGTGTGTTGAACTGCTTGGCTTGCAGAAGAGAGGGGATCTAAAAGGGGTCTAAAGAGGAGAGAGAGCTAATTAGAGTTCCCTGTCTCACCAGAGTGTGGATCAAACACACACACACTGAAATACACAACCACAGGTACAGGGTGCGCACACACACACACACACGCAGGCAGTGTGTGTGTGCGCCTGTAGATATTCATTTATACACACGCAGAGTTTCAAGTGAAGGTTTTCAATGTCAGGGAGGACTGAGCACAGCTGGTGGAAAGAGGACGACACATGCATACTAACACACACACGTCGGTACAGTACTTGTGAGGACCCTCATTGGCATAATGCATCCCCCAGTTCATAACTCCAGCATGAGGCTAATTCTGAGTCTTAACCCTCGGACAGGCCTTCAGGAAGCCAGGGCCAGACGTGTCTTCACTTTCCAAGAATGTCCTCACTCTCCACATCGTCCTCGCTCTCCTAAAATAACGTTTTTAAACTGTCCTCACTTTGCAAATATGTCCTCATCCTCCAAAAATGTCCGAAAAATTTCTCACAATTCAAAATGTCCTGAGTCTCCAAACGGTTTTTCCAAAATGTCCTTATTTTCCATAAAGTGTCCCTGTTTTGAAAAAGGTCCTCAGTCGCCAAAAATGTCCTATTTTTAACAAATGTCCTCACCCTAGAGGTCCACTATTCAACTTCAGCACAAACACTAAAAAAACATGTTGACGCACAAATACCCACGCTCACACACACTCCGAACACACACTCACATGTGTGTCTGATAAGGTGCACATCAAAGGGAGGCCACAGTGTCTCTGCGTCTGCTTAATGTCTTCGCTAATCTAGCATGGGCCCCAACACACACATGTGCCCACCACGTGTGTGTGCGTGCATCCAGAGGCTTGTAAGTCTGCCTTTGAACACGCCTGTGTACAGTGTCATACCTGTTAATATGTGGCATGTGTGTGCGTATCAGCATGACTCTGCATGCATGAGTGTGTACCCGCCTGCGCGCCGGTGTGTGTGCGTGTGTGTGTGCGTGTTTTATGATTTTTTTATTGTTTGTGTGTGTTGTTCAGGTACCTTGTACAGCGCCGTTGTCTTGCTGGTTTCCATTAAGTTCAGGTTTATCCTCGGCTACAGCAGCGTCTGGTATGAACACAAAGACAGGACGGAGTCTCAGTGGGTCGGCCAATAAAAAACAAACAGCGCGTCCTATTAACTGCGCGCGGGTCAACAACAAAGAACGGCGAGCCACAAACGGCCGTTTGTCCACTGAATCATATTTTTGGATGTTATTTAGTTTTTCTCTCTTGATTTTAATTGTCAAAGCACTTCAGCTGCTCTCTAAAAAATGTTCTGACGTTAGAAAAAAAATAAACATTTGGCTGCTTCCTCAGATTCATCGCTGGGCCAGAGAGCTGTTTCTGAACACATGAGGTCTGTCATCGCTGTCATCACTCAGCAACACAAACCGATACGACTTCCTGAAGCGACGCGGCACCAAAAACACACCCAGGTTTGATCAGCGCCTTCAAAGTGTTTGTTTTTTTGCAGTATTATTTTCATTGTCGCTTAATCTGCAAACCACAGTTTCCCAAAGGCGAGGTGACGTCAGTTTACTGTCATATAAGACAAGAAGGCCTCAAGTTCTTCATGGGAGGAGCTGACATTTGGCTCTTTTGGTTTGATAAATGAGTTAAAGGATTATTTTCTGATGGCTGATTAATCATCTCATCGTTCCAGCTGGACACTTTTGTCCAGGAGCAAACAAAGACTATAAATTAAAATATATTCGTTTGTCTTTCCCATCAAGTCACTGGAAACTGAAGCTGTAAAAGTCCAAAGTGGAGCATTAGCCTGAACTGTATCCTGTAAGTGTTCATCAAGATAAACACAAGCATGAAAATCACACGAGGAAGAAAACTCTCGCCAGCGTTCACATTAAAGACCAGAGACATGTCCTCGAACGAAGACGCTGAGAAGAGAAAATGAAATGCAGATCAAGAAGCACGCAAGCTGAAACAATAAAAACAAGAGAAGAAGAAAAACAAGGACGGCTTTCAGAAACAAACAGGGAAAAGTTTAAGAAAAGCAAACGATAAAAGGTTTGAAGGAAACCGACGACAGCGAACGCCCCGTCGTACCGTTCTTGTTGTTGTTGGCGGCGTGCAGCGGCTCAGGAGAGGGGGAGGACGAAGACGAGTGTTTCAGAGCGTCCTCCACTCGCTCCCTCCTCTTCGACTCGAACTCCAGCGCCTCCTGCAGCTTCCTCTTGGCCTTCTTCTCCTTCTTCAGGCGCTTCTGGATGGAGGCTGAGGGAGGAAGAGGAGGAGGAAACGTGATCACATGAAGGGAAACGCCGCTCGCTTTTTCTGTGCTTCTAGTTCCTACATTACCCAGAGTGCCTTTCAACAACTTGTACATTTCTCTCTCCAGCTTTAGCCTTTTCTATTGGTGCGTTACGCTCTGATGTCATTGTCTGCTGTAAACCAATAGATTTCTCCCTTTCAGAGCTCAGACGGCGCGTTAAACGGCCGTTGGTGTGATGGTCAGACCTCTGCTCTGTAGTTCGGAGGTGAGCTGCCGTTCCAGACTCTCTCTCATCTCTCTTTCTCGATACAGCTCCATCTTCAGCTCCCTCTTCTCCGCCTGGATCTGTTTGTCCTGCACCCGAGCGTTCTCCACCGCCACCTTCAGCAGGCCCTGAGAGCAGGAGCAGCCTCCGTCAGGTCAGGCTTTTCACACAGCGTGCAGACGTTAATGCTAAAGCTAACGACCAGTAACAACCGTCGAGAGTGATTTTTACTCCACAAATGAAAGAGCTTTACTGGAATTAGCTGCACAGTTGCTTGTAAAAATATACTTCTTCAGTAACATTAATCTTCAATTAGATAATTTTAATAAATTTCTGAGGCGATGACATTTAGTGACGTAATTCTGCCGTAATCCTCATGCCACAGACGCTCGTCCAATCCTTTTCCAGCCTGAAACTCACCTGTATGTTGGTGAGCAGGGTCTCCACTGACGACAGGCCGTCAGCGAATAGGAACGGAGCGGGGAAGCCGGGGGGCAGGGCCTGACCCAGCGAGGAGTCTTCTGTGAGAACGATTGACAAAACACAACTTATTAGAAATCACCTGCGTCTCATTTAAGCTGAAGCTCGTTTTACCGTAAATCAGTCAAAGAAAGTTAACGAGAAACAATTTTATGCTTCTGCGAGTCGTTACTGAAAGTGTCTACAGATAAAATTATTCAAGTTATTTCCTCAAAGACACAGAGGACTGCAAAGTCGTTCATGAACTCAAGAACCCGCGTTCAAAACGTATCGATGTGCATCAAAGGTTAGCTTAGCATAAAGTACACCTGTGTCCAGTCTTCATGCTAAGCTACGCTAACCAGAAAGGAGAGCGGCGTCAAACGTGTGTGTTTTCCATCAGCGGCACGATGTCGCGAGCTCGGAGGAAGTTTATGAAATGTTGATGTTTACGAAGTTATGAGAGGCAACGAAGCAGCATCAGAGAAATCAATTACACACACACACACACACACACACACACACACACACACACACACACACACAGGGGTCGTTAGTATTCAGACAATCATGTGGGGTACTAATTGGCAAGGATTAAAGACATTCTTGATTTGTGTGTGCGTGCGTGTGTGTGTGTGTGTGCGTGTGTGTGTGCGTGCGTGCGTGTGTGTGTATGTGTGTGTGCTCATTGCGAGTGCGTCACAGTGTCTGATCAGCCCTTAATGCCTAACACACTGACAACTGGGTTAACTCTGCTGTGAAATTAACGCTGATTAAGATGCACTCTAACTCACACACACACACACACACACACACACACACACACACACACCCCATCTCTATCCCCTATCGGCCTCTTCATCCCTTCACTCTACCTTTCCTCTCTTTCTCTCTCATATCTTTCTTCATCACCTTTTCTTCACTTCCACACATTTCTCCCTCATCTTCATCTTCCTCTGTCACTCATTCTTTTCCTCATTTCTCTTTCCTAATTTCCTTTTTCTTTCCTCCTTCCTTTTCCTATTTTTCCGCTAATTCACAGCTGAGTTTTCCTAAAAGAAAAGGAGAAAGGATCCTTTTTAGCTTCTGTCTATTCTTTCATCCTCCCACTCGTTTCATTTCCTGTTTTCCTTATGTTCCTTTCCTTCTTCTCTGTCCCTGTGCGTGTTGACAAAGCGTTTCAGACGTTTCATCATGAAACGTTTGTGAGCTTTGGCCAACAACAACGAGAGAAAATGGCGGAGGAGGAGGGAGAAAAGCAGGAGAGTGAAAACAGGAAGGATGAACACTGGTTTTGGTGTAAAGTTGACGCACTTCGGATCTGTGAGCCGAGTCGACGGCCAGCCAGCGAGCGTTTCGGTGAGAGCCATTCATCCGTTCTACGGTCGTTTAGCATTAGCCGCACTAGCTGAATTACTGTCTTTGTGTTAGCATGCAGCCCAGCTGAAACAGTACATGTGTATGTCAGCTACAAGCGTCACAGGTATGTTTATGATACTCTGGAGGACTTTAAGTTTTTAGACACAACAGCAACAAATGGCAAACAGCGTACAAATATGCAGCAAAGCCACCGTGAAGACGCTCTCAAACAGCGCTGCGCCGTGTATAAAAGACACGTCTCTGAACCTGAACGCCACGTTCAGCTTCAGTCCCTCTCAGGCCGACTTTGCACTCGTGGTAAGAAGTGTGTTTAGCTGCAGCTGAAACGTGTCACAAACCACTATTGACTTCCATTTAAAAATATCAATAGCAGCTCCTTTTCCTTTGCTCATCCTCTGTTTCTCTGTGCTGTCACAGGTTGAGGTGAGGCGTTCAGGTCCCAGCGTGACACAGAATTCAAGTGGAAGTCGGTGACGTTTGGCCCGAGGAGCTGGATTCCTTCCCTCGGTCTTTAAGACCCGCGCTCGTCCTCGGAGAGGCTGCTACAAATATTTTTTTCCGCCCGTATTGATTTTAAAGGAAGCATCCCCTCCGCTGCTCCTGCTGATGTCTGCAGAGGAGCTCGAGGAGTATGAATGGAGCGGGAAGGAGGGGAAGGAGGTGGGGAGAAAAGAATCAGACGAAAACAAAATGTGTCGGAAGAACGGAAAAAACAGAGAGGAAAAGAGGGTGATGGAGGGAGGAGAGGCCCCACATGCTTTTAGCGTGTGACCTCTTGACCCCTTTTAGCCATGCCTCCTTCACTTAGCCTCCCTCACTCACCCACCTCCCTCCCTCCCTCCATCCCTGCGTCTATCTATCTATCTCGCCCTCCCTCCTTCCTCTGATTGATGGCTCGCAGACAGGTGATCAATAGGGGGGGTAGAACATCCTGACGCTTCTGTTTCTGAGTCTGTGTGTTCATCTCTGCAAGCACGCATGTGTGTTTTCAGCCCGTGTGTGTGTGTGTGTGTGCGCGCGTGTGCGTGTGCGTGTGCGCATGTGTTGTGTGACTACAGTAGAGCAGGAAAGCCCCCCTAAGTGAGGACCAATTTGTCAGGTGTCAGAACAAAATGGGTGAGGATTTAGATTGAGATACGTAATGGATTATCCCTGTGTGTGTGTGTGTGTGTGTGAGCGTGGCAACAGTGTTTATGTGCATTTATGAGAATACCTTTCTGTGTGTGTGTGTGTGTGTGTGTGTGTGTGTGTGTGTGTGTGTGGTCCAACCTTTGTCCTTTGTTATTTTCTTGATGGGTGCAGCAGGGTTGGGCAGTGCAACATCTGCATCAGCTGACACCAATCCTGTAAAAGAAAAAGCAAACTGAGTGTGTGTGTGTGTGTGTGTGTGTGTGAGAGAGAGTGTGTGTGAGAGTGTGAGCTGGTGCATGAACTCACAGTATGTCTGCATTTTGTGTGTCTGTGTGTACAGTAAGTTTCTGTGCACCTGTAAATAGTACATGCCAAAGTGTGTGTGTGTGAACTGTACATGAAGCATTTACACGTGTCTCTAATGAAACTAAATATAGATGCATGTAAAGTAAACTCGTTGGTGATTATTGGTCTGTGTATGTGCAGCACAGCTGCAGCGATTATTTTCATTGCAAAGTGTTTGAAAGTGGAGAAAAATATTGATCAGTTTCCCAAATTCTTCAAAAGCCTTCCAGTGTTTGTCCGACCAACCGTCCAAAAGTCAAAGATGTTCAGTTTACTACTGAAGACCATAAAGGAAACTAGAAAATCTGCACATTGGAGGAGCTCAAACAATTAAATATTTGACATTTTTGCCTGAAAATGGATTAAATGATTAATTGACTGAAATAGTTGCTGAATGATTTCCTTTCCATTGACTAACTTTTGTTTTCTGTGTTTGTCATATTGGTGTGTGTGTGTGTGTGTGTGTGTGTGTGTGTGTGTGTGTGTGTACCCAGTCTTTCAGGCGAGCTGGAGGCCGAGCTGCTGGGCTGCGACTGCAGAGGAGTGTTGGCCTCGTCAACAGATGGAGAGAGAGAAGGACTGTCACACACCCTCTCCTGGAGAGGGAGGGAGGGAGGGAGGGAGAGAGAGAGAGAGAGAGAGAGAGAGAGAGAGAGAGAGAGAGAGAGAGAGAGGAGAACCTTAATAAGGAAAAGTAAGCAACGATTATTTGAGGCGTTCCTCAAGGAAGCGTCTTTGGTCCTCTGTGGTTCTCATTTAAAAAGTGTATGAACAGAAATAAAGAAATCTACATGGAAAGCATCGTTTCAGCTTTCGAGTGTGTTGAAGAGTGTTTTACCTTGATGACAGGTGCGCGGTGTGCGTGAGTGTGTATCTGCTGGGCCGCAGCGGCCATGTTGGCGATGGTGTTGAGGTGGTTCATCTGTGACATGGCCATGGCGACAGACGCAGGCGGCAGCCCCATGGGCAGCAGAGGGTGGGGCATCATCATGAAGGGCAGGTCCAACCCTGAGGGAGAGGAGAGAGCGGTGAGGAAGAGCAGCAGCTGCGAACTCAAGGAGAAGGACGCCACAGGATCATCAGACGTTTAAACCGACGCAGAAGAAGAAGAAGAGCGCAGCAAAACGAAGCAAGAAAACGTGACGGAAATATACCATTTATGTCTGTTTCATGTTGTTTTGACTGTTTCCATTGTGCTTCGTCACTGATACACCAACCGTTCCTCCTCTTCTGCCAAGTGTGCATGTATTAATGTATGTGTGTGTGTGTGTGTTGTAGATGTTTTTTTTTTTGTTGTTTTTTTTGTAGATGGATGTGTGTGTGTGTGTGTGTGTGTGTGTTGTAGATGTATTTTAGGGCTTAAAATCAGGTGGATACAAACACACGTATGTTTTAAAACTCTGACTCCAGAAAAGTTGGGACGCCTTGTAAAACATCAGTGAAACAACCTGATTTTTTTTTTTTAATAAACTGACCTGAAAACAGCTCAAAGTCAACATATTTCATGTTCTTCCTCATCAGCTTCACTGATTTTTGTAAATATCTGCTGATTCAACACGTTTCACAGACTGAAAGATGTGGATCATTCCACAGGTAAACGGGTTCATCGCGAACAGGTGAGAGCGTCGTGATTGGGTATGAAAGGGGCGTCCTGGAAAGGCTCAGTCGATCACCACTTTGTGAACACATGACTGGATGAAGGAGATGAACACATGAGCTCTTCGGTTTGATTATTGATGATTGATTTTACTGTAAAAGATGATTCACTTTGGTCACAAACAGCCGGCGGATTCTCCTGCTCAAAGGCTTCATAGCTTCTGTTCTTTAAAGCATTTTTACGTTCGCCTCTTTGTTAAACTGCGACATGAAGCCTTTGAGACGGGCGGCGAGGAGGCGCTGAGGAGGCGCTCTGTATTGTGTCTGTGAACTCGGGTTGAACTTAACCTTGAGGAGGAGAGGGAGGGAGAGGGAGAGGTGTCATCCGAGTGTCAAATGTCTCGCTAATAAAAGTTGACAAAGCAGAGGGAGGAGGGAGAGAGGAGGAAGAGGGGAGACCGTGGAGGTGGAAGGGTTAAAGGGTGATGAGGCGAAAGAATAGTCGTGTTTTCATTTCCTCTTCTTCTCTTTTCCTCCTCCTCTCCTTCTTTCCTGTCTTCATCTGCTTCTACACCTCCTTTTCTCCTTCTCCTCACTCCTAGTTCTTCCTGTTTGGCCTTTTTTCCTCCATCTTTGTACTCCTCCTTTTACCTTTCTACACCTCTTCCTTCATCCTCCTCTCACTTTGCCTCTTCCTCTTCCCTCCTCCTCCTCCTCCTCACAGCACCTCCATTCACCCTTTAACCCTGAGCCTCCTAAAAAGCGTAGCCTTGACCTTTGACCTCAGACCTCCCCTGACCTTAAAATAGCCCCCATTTTCAAAGGCGAGCCCCCGCAAGATGTCGGCTGTTCACACACACACACACACACACGCACACACACACACACACACGGCAGCGGCTGCTTTCATTCCAATGAAACAATAACACTGATTGCTGTTGTCGTGACGACTGAAGTGATAGAATAATCAATGTGAGTGTTTGTCGCCTCCCGCTGCCCAGTGTGTGTGTGTGTGTGTGTGTGTGTGTGTGTGTGTGTGTGCGCGCAGACGCATTACTTCTGCAATAAGAAAACAAGCGAATACAAGTGTGTTTCTGTTTGTTTGTGTGTCTGTGCAAACGTGTGTGTGTGTGTGTGTGTGTGTGTGTGTGTGTGGTGTTGATAAATTGAGTCATTTAGTAGAGTGTGTGCTGATTAATCCAGGCAGAGTGTTAATACAGGAGATGGGAACAGATTAAATGGTGTACATTAACAAATATTGCCGCCCCTCTAAACACACACGCCGTGAGTGTGTGTGTGTGTGTTGTATCTATCATTGTGTGTGTGTGTGTGTGTGGACTCACTGTTAGCCAGTAGCTGTTGTTGCTGCTGAAGCTGTTGTTGATTGACAGCTCCGATGGCCGGCCCCCTCCCGCCGCCGCCGCCGCCTCCTCCTCCTCCTACCGCACCTCCTCCTCCTCCTCCTCCTCCTCCAGCCGCTGCTCCTATCGGTGCTCCTCCTCCACCTCCTGGTCCTCCGCTGTGGACAGGGGGGCTGGTCAGACGCTCCTTGTCCCAGGAGCACTCACTCCCTCCTGGACAGACGGACACACAGAGGCTCCGGTGTTTAAAACAGTGTCGGATAATAAATAAAACGAATGAAAATAAATATGAAAACAATACAAATAGAAATGTAGAGTAAATTTTGAAATAATGGCTCCATTTCAGACAATTTTTTTTTTTTTTTTTTTCTTCACTGATGTTAGCACGTGCTATCCTCTGTCGTCCAGGACCCTCCAGAGGGACACGGTGGAGGTCTGGACCCTGAGTCTGAAAACGCGCTAAATAAAGCTACGTTAGCATTCTCCCTGGAGCTCGTAGGCTAGTTAGCCTGCCGTGCTAACGTTTAACACCAGAATTTGGGTTTTTGCGAGCGACGTCTGGACAGCAGGACGCTCGGCGGCGTCGGACGTGCGGAGACTGACAACGGAAGACGAGGACAAAGTGTCCACAGACAGTTCAACCATCAATACAGGCTCAGCACCAGTTTACTGTTTTTATCTCCGGGATCAGGTTTCTTGTCTTAAACAGACTTTCTCTCCTCACACCTCCTCTCTCTCTCTCTCTCTCTCTCTCTCTCTCTCTCTCTCTCTCTCTCTCTCTCTCTCTCTCTCTCTCTCTCTGCCTCGCTCGCCCTCCACTCCTCTCTGCTCCCTCGTTCCCTCTCTCATCCATCTTCATCTCCCTCCATTAGTTTGAATTAGCAACCGTCTCTCTCTATTATTGCCTACTGAATTCCCTGCGCTGTGTGTGTGTGTGTGTGTGTGTGTGTGTGTGTGTGTGTGTGTGTGGATGACAGCTGGGCCTCATCCCCTCTGCCATTTACACCGGGGAAGAAAAGAAGTATAAACAGATGGGCAGATGTTCTCTCTCTCTCACACACGTCTTTTTTTCTTGGCCTTGTCCTCTCCTCCTCTCCTCCTCTCCTTCTCTCCTTCTCTCCTTCTCTGCTCCTCTTTTCTCAGACACTTTTTCTCTCTCTCACTTTTCGCGGATTGTTTGTCTCTCCGTCGTTTCCGTCTCGTCTCCCACAAACTTCCTCTTTTGCTGTCAGCTGGCTTGTATTTTAGAAACGAGCCGCTGTCTCATCACGAACACTGACAGGAAACTCCGGAAACTTCAGCGTTATTATCTAATGATCCTGCTCGAACTCCCTCACAGCGAACTGCAGCTGAAATACTCCGAAAATCTAAAAAAATTAAAAAAAATTAAAAAAAATTCTGTCTGTATTCTGTATCGTCCAATGTTTGATGAAAACTGGATTACATAATTAATTAAGTATCATTACTTCATGGTATTATTGACTATGCTGGTGTACACTGTTACAGTGGAGGCGTCATATTACTCTCATACATATACTACTGTGTACTTTGTGACACTAATTCAAGTATTTTCCATCCGTCTAAAGCAGATTTCTTCTTACACACTTCTGTTTATAATGAACATGTAAATCCAGTCGACTCTGTTTTTATTCCTTTTGTCTGCTTTATTCTTCTTATCGCTGTCTGTAACGTGGGATCAATAAAGTTTTATCTTAGTACTACAACTCTTTATTTCACTGTGAATTAAAGTTTGAACTTGTGATTCATGAAATTGTTTTCATTCTTTTCATCTGCTGCAATATTTTCTTCTTTGCTTCCTGAGCGACGTTGTGTCCTGTAATGAAGACACGACTGAAATAACGTGACTAAACACTGAAATGACCCACTCAAAATGCCTGTTTTTCATCTGAAAAAAAAAAAAAAAAAAAAGATCAAAAAACTCTGGACAGGATGTCTTTTAAACTGTCTGAGGTGGAAATGATGTAACGTTAGATTTAAAGCAACAGCTACAAACACGACTAACGTGTTCAAACCGCAGGAACAGTTTCACATCAGACACGTTAAAGTCAGTAACGTACTCGTCTTGTTTAGGGACAGTCCACGTCTTTAGTGTGCTTTCATGGGACCTTTAGCGTGGTTAACCGAGCTAAAACGTTTCTCCATCGTGTTGTTTTCACTTCCTGCCCTCCGTCTGAATTTAATGTCACCTGACTGCAAACAACCTATTAAGCACTGTGTGCAAAAATTAATTTGACACCTCCTGCATGTTTCTTTATTTTAGCACGTTTCTTTATTAGCATGTTTCTTTATTAGCATGTTTCTTTATTTTAGCATGTTTCTTTATTAGCATGCTTCTTTATTTTAGCATGTTTCTTTATTAGCATGCTTCTTTATTTTAGCTGATGTTTGTTCAATCTGTTGCTGCGTCAGATTACAGATTACAAGATTCGTACGACAGGTTTGTTCATACGGTGTCGATAAAGTTCTCTTAAATCATTCGTACGTGTCACTTACAAACAAATGTGTTCGTACGAAAGCGTCTCGTTAGAGGCCTGACGTCCAAATTGTCTGTCCCTCTGTCTTCCCTCTGTCTGTCCCTCTGTCCTCCCTCTGTCTGTCCCTCTGTCTGTCCCTCTGTCTTCCCTCTGTCTGTCCCTCTGTCTGTCTCTCTGTCTTCCTTCTGTCCTCCCTCTGTCTTCCCTCTGTCTTCCCTCTGTCCTCCCTCTGTCTGTCCCTCTGTCTGTCCCTCTGTCTTCCCTCTGTCCTCCCTCTGTCTGTCCCTCTGTCTTCCCTCTGTCTGTCCCTCTGTCTGTCTCTCTGTCCTCCCTCTGTCTTCCCTCTGTCTGTCTCTCTGTCTTCCCTCTGTCCTCCCTCTGTCTTCCCTCTGTCTGTCTCTCTGTCTGTCCCTCTGTCCTCCCACTGTCTGTCTATCCCTCTGTCTGTCTCTCTGTCTGTCCCTCTGTCCTCCCTCTGTCTGTCCCTCTGTCTGTCTCTCTGTCTGTCCCTCTGTCCTCCCTCTGTCTGTCCCTCTGTCCTCCCTCTGTCTGTCCCTCTGTCTGTCTCTCTGTCTGTCCCTCTGTCCTCCCTCTGTCCTCCCTCTGTCTGTCCCTCTGTCTTCCCTCTGTCTGTCCCTCTGTCCTCCCTCTGTCCTCCCTCTGTCTGTCCCTCTGTCTGTCCCTCTGTCCTCCCTCTGTCTGTCCCTCTGTCCTCCCTCTGTCTGTCCCTCTGTCTGTCCCTCTGTCCTCCCTCTGTCTGTCCCTCTGTCCTCCCTCTGTCTGTCCCTCTGTCTGTCTCTCTGTCTGTCCCTCTGTCCTCCCTCTGTCCTCCCTCTGTCTTCCCTCTCTCCGTCCCTCTGTCTGTCCCTCTGTCCTCCCTCTGTCCTCCCTCTGTCTTCCCTCTGTCTGTCCCTCTGTCCTCCCTCTGTCTCCACCTCTGTCTCCACCTGTCTGTCCCTCTCTCCGTCCCTCTGTCTGTCCCTCTGTCCTCCCTCTGTCTGTCCCTCTGTCTCCACCTGTCCTCTGCTTCTTTCTTCCGTCGCCTCTCGCTGCCAAACACAGATATGGTTTCCACTGACACGTTAATCTCCTCTCCATCACTCCTCTCACTCCTCTCGCTCGTCTTCTCTCCCCCTTTTCCTCTCGCCCTAAATATCCCTTTCTCCTGTCAGGAGTCTATTTTTCTCCTCTGTCCTCCTTCGCTTTCTTCTCTCTTTCATCCCGACACTCGTCCTTCTGCTCTATTGTCCGCTGGAGTTTCCCAGGCCGGTGTGAGTGTCTCTTACAAAAAAAAAACAAAGAAAAGAAGGAAAACAAAACAGGAAACACTCGGAATGAAACAGAAGAAGAAGAGCAGGAGGGAATAAATAAGAAACGACAGAGCGAAGGAGAATAAGAGGAGAGAAAGGAGTAACTCTATCAGCCCATTTGCCAGGTCAGCTGAAGAAAAGGAGGAAACGGAGAAAGAAAAGAAGCTCGCTCGTTCTTTTCTCTTTGCTTTTTGTTTTCTGTCTTTTTAATAATTCAGACAAGCAAACACAGCAGAGATGGAGTGGGCCGGAAAGTGTGTGTGTGTGTGTGTGTGTGTGTGTGTGTGTGTGTGTGTGTGAAGTCTTTGTTTTTATATATGTCACTTTGTACTTCAGTACCTTTTCCTGACGTTTACTTTCAGACTGAACATTATAATCAGAGCGCTGCTGCGAGCCTCCACACTGCACCGCCTTCAGACTGTTACTCTTATTATTGTTATTATTTTTATTATTTACTTCCAGTTGATGTGTGTTTCCTGCATCCTCTGACACACGCAGCTACACGAATGCTAAATGTTAGAAATATCAAACAGTATTTCAAAGACAGACCATTTTACGACTAAAAAAAAA
The DNA here is from genome assembly GCF_051107435.1 of Chaetodon auriga. NCBI lineage: Eukaryota > Metazoa > Chordata > Actinopteri > Chaetodontiformes > Chaetodontidae > Chaetodon > Chaetodon auriga. The sequence continues at coordinate 2,492,090 of NC_135097.1, forward strand.
AAAGAATCATTCGCACAGTCTAGTTGCAGACGAGCCAATCGCAGCCAATTAACCATAAGGGCGTCATTTCCAGCCTCGCCACTAGATGTCAGTGACTCCGACACGCTGGCCCTTTAAATAATAAAAGTGTGAAAAGATGATAAAAAGAAAAGAGAAATCTGAAGCGAGGAGGGAAAAGAACAAGAGCAAACGACAGAGAAGGAGACGCTGAGTAGTACTGAAACCCGAGCGGCCAGCTCATAACACACACACACACACACACACACACACACACACACACACACACACCCTCTGTCACGCGTCCATACGTTTGCATGCGTGTAAACGCTGAAGCTGATCTCAGTGATGAGCTCAGGTCCAGTTTCAACACTGAATGATACTTTCTCCTCTGTCTTTGGTTTCCCATGATGCAAAGCGAGGTCAAAAAAATAAAAGATGTTCATATTTAAGAAGCTACAATCTGAGAATTTGGGCTTTCTTAGAAAATCACTCAAACCGATCAATGATTATCAGAACAGAGGATCAATTCATCTTCTACCTGTCATATTTAGTGCGTCCACTAGAGGGCACTGCCACCGCGTTAACGTGTCGTTTCGGGGCGTCTAACACTCGTACATGCAGTACAGCAAAGTATTCAAATCATTAACTAAACAAACGTAGTAATACCACAGTGAAGAATACTCTGTTACAAGTAAAAGTCCTACTTTCAATATTTCATTTGAGAGTTGACAGCAAAATGTGTCAAGTATCAAAAGTAAAAGTACTCAGTGCAGAGTAGCTACTGTGGAGTAAACCGTAAGTACTTCATGTACTTTTGGTACTTTCTATCACAATATAATATTGAAGTATAAAGTAGTATAAAATGGAAATGTTCAAGTACTGCAAAGGTGTACTTAAGTACAGTACTTGAGTAAATGCACTTAGTTACTTTCCACCACAGCGAACAGGGGTGTGTGTGTGTGTGTGTGTGTGTGTGTGTGTGTGTGTGTGTGTGTGTGTGTGTGTGTGTGTGTGTTACCTGTATTGGAGTGTAAGTCGTCGTTATCCGACTCGTTGCCGTTCTGGAGACTCATCATCATCTTCATCTTCTGCAGTTTTTGGAGCTCGGCCATGGCTGCTGCTGTCAGGCCTGCAACAAACACACACACACACACACACACACACACACACACACACACACACACACACACACACACACACACACACACTATTGTTACCTTCATCATCATCATCATCATCATCACGACGGACCTCAGACGCTCAGATGTAACATGTTGACCAGTGTTGGATCGTCAGCTTCCCTAAAACACATCACAGCTTCTGTCAATTCCTCCTCCGACCTCACAGGTGTTTCCTGCCTTTACCCATGATGCTTTGCAGTCAGCCGTGACACACATACTGACACTCACGCCCGGCCGTCGCGGTCAAGATTTCTATTCAGTCCGAGTGTTTTGTTGAAGTGTTTCAGGGTGTGAGTGCTGTTTGAGACGCCTGGGGGCTGACGTATATTCACGGATACACACATGCAGAAACAACACACACACACACACACACACACACACACACACACACACACACACACTCTCTCTTTTGTATGGACTAAGATCCCTGGCTCTGCGCAGTGACCTGGAACTGACTTCTATACACAACAACCAGCAGAATGAGAGCGATGACCCTCTGTGTGTGTGTGTGTGTGTGTGTGTGTGTGTGTGTGTGTGTGTGTGTGTGTGTGTGTGCGTGCTTGCTTCATTGTGTAAATGCACTATTATGTTAGTAAGTGTGCACGTGAGGTTTGGCTTCCTGCTGAGTTTGTATGTACAGTTTGCTTTCATGTATAAAAATGTGTGTGTGTGTGTGTGTGTGTGTGTGTGTGTGTGTGAGGATGTATGCATGCTTATCTGTGCATACTTGTATCTGTGTGTGTGTGTGTGTGTGTGTGTGTGTGTGTAGGTCAGTTGGTTTTGCCCCAGTCACGGTTGACGGCCTTGGAGGAATGTCCATTACACACACAGTACAGTTGTCTGCAAGCTATAAAGAAAACAAGATAGAGGGAGGGAGGGAGGGGAGGAGCAGAGGGGGAGGAGGAGGAGTTGTTGCGTTGTTTGAAATTTAATTTAAAGCAGGAAGGAGGGACGGACGAGGGAGGAGAAGGGGGAGGTGTAGAAGAGAGAAAGAGGAGGTTTGTGTGTAGGTTAAACTACGAGATCCTCGATTAACCAGCTCAAAACTTTTCCACATTGAATTCCTAAAAGTCTTTTTTTAAACAAGCCGAAAAAAACTGACTGGAGATCAGTGAAGGAGGAAAGTTGCAGTTTGTTGATAAAAGTCACCATTAAAGACACCGTGACGTGGTCTTCAGGTGGACTTCCTGTTCAAACTGTCACAGCCCGTCACGACCAGAAAACACGAGCAGGTTAGCGCGACATATATTTATATTTATTGATCGTCGCCCTCTAGTGGCCGTAGGAGTCATGACAGGAGCAAAGGAGGAAGTCAGGTGACGCAGAATAAAGAGCAGGAAAGTCCTCGTATGGAGGAAGGTGGAGGACGGATGCGTCACACAAACACAACTTTCTCCTGTGAAAACACAAGTTAGCGTTAGCTTATTTTACCTTCCGTGACGTGTAACGTACATCACAAACGTAGCAGTAACTTATTTTTACCCAAACATGGATCTAAAGCTAAAGACTGTGTGGAGCCGGTGGAGACCGAGCAGAGCTAAAACAGAGTGAACATCGGTCACACCTTAAATACATCATCATACAGATACATCAGAAAATATTTATGTCCAGGTATATTTAAAGGTGGAACTCGACGTGGGAAAACTATGCACTGACTTTACGGCTTTATTGAATTTATTTATTAATCAGTAAGTTAGTCAGTCGTGACTATTTGAAACTCGGAATGTGAA
>NC_135097.1:2497500-2507500 GCF_051107435.1 Chaetodon auriga
TAACGATTCCCAGTTTATGAATGAAGAAGCTCCACAATGTTAAAATGAGACAAAAACAAGGCTGAACAGACACAGAAATATTTTCTTCTTGTGTATCTCGCTGCCAGTTTTTCGTATAAAAGACCAAATGTTTCTAAAGTTTACATGACAAATAAAGTTTCACCTACAAAATGAGGAAACTCAAATAAAGAAGTTCTGTCTGTCAATCACAACGTTGATTGTAAACCTTTACATTTTGTTGCTTATTGTGTGAAAACTTTAAAAACTAAACAAACAAAACAAACTTCGGACGTCGGACAGAATTAATCGTCCTCTAACGTCTTGACTCTTCACGTGGACGCCGAACAAAACGCCTCTAACGCCTCGCTGTCCTGGACTTCATGCTGGCTACATGCAGTCGTGTCGTCGACGCCCCACCCGCCATAAAAACCTGAACCCTCCTGCTGTCGAGGCCTTTCTCAGTAAAAGCCTCCACCACACGGCAGCGAGACTCTAAATGAGACCTGACAGCCCCCCCCCCCCCAGCACAGTGCGTCAGGATGCTCTTTAATAGCTTTGAGTTTGCTGGTGGAGGCTGTTGGTGATCTTGGAGAGTCCTGAACACCCCCCCACCCCCCCACCACCCCCGGAGCTCGCGTGAAACCCACCCCATTTGGCCGCGGTTGTAAATATTTCATCCAGTGCACCTACATCTGACGGAGTGCTCTGAGCGCGCTCTCACAGGCGGAGTGACACTTTGAATAAAACAAACAGGAAAACGGAGAAATTGCTCTTTGTGTTCTGGATTTAGAAACATTCTGTTCTGCCTGTTTTTCTTTTCTTTCTTCCTGCGAGCACTCCCAGCGCCGATTTACAGATGCAGTCGATTGCTCTTGTGCTGAGTCAAATAGATTTCAGCTACGCACTCGGGCACTTAGGTCGCCCATCTTTAGCTTTCACGGGAAGTCCAAGACGCCCATTTGGAACCATTTCACAGCGGCCATTTTGTGTCCTCTCCGACAGACTCAGCCTGCGGCCGGACAGGAACTGTCTTCTGTCTCAGCAGGAAGTGAGCAGCACTGCGTTAAGTCCTCGGAGTCGATTCGTTTGTGGGTCGATGACGGTAACACTCGAGACTTGGTGGATCTGTTAGAAGTCAGTGTTGAAGTGAAAGTTCGAGGTTCAGTTCAGTTAAATTCAATGATAATTGGATCCGTTTGCGACGAAAGATCGTGATTAACGGTTCTATTAACGTCAACAGTTTGAGGTTTTAATTCCAACTCAACAGTGAAGGGTTCTACTTCCTGTTAAAGTCCATCGTCATTGGCTCCACTGCCTGATGAAGACTTTGTCTAATGAAGTCAACGGTATGCGGTTCTTAGTTCAAGTTAAAGACCTTTATTATTGGTTCTTTTGTCTGTTCTTAGGGGTTCTAATGACTTACAAAGTTAATATTCTGGAATTACCTAAAAAAGTCAACAGCTGCTGCCCCTTTAAAGTCAATGGTTTGAGGTTCTCTTTACTGCTTGTTTTAAGTCAGCAGATGCGGGTCCTGAAGTCAGAGATTAGGGGCTCGATTCCCTGTCAAAGTCAGTCATTAAGGTTAACAAAGACAATAGTTCAGGGTTCTACTACATGTTTCCAGTCAGTATCTCAGAGTTCTGATGTCTTTAAAAGGTTCTGTCACCTGATGAAGTCAATGGGTGAGTTTTCTGTAGGATCAGGTCAGGGGATCTGCTGCCAAACAATCAACTGTAGGGATTCTTCGACCTGTTTAAAGCCAATAATTAGAGGTTCTTCTGCTTAATAAAGTCAAAATGTAAAGATTGGAAGTCAGCGGTTGTGAAGTGAATGGTTCTCGTCAGTGTTCGGGCTTCGAGTCACTCGTTCAGGTCAGTGAAAACTCCTCCACAGCCCTGCATGGCGGCTCTTTGCTCTCTGAAACATGGCGGACTGAGAACGTGGAGCCAGTTTTTCTGTTCTAACAGCCAACAAATCACCAAATTGGTGGACATCAGATTTTTAAACAAACAACAACAACAACAACAACAACAACAACAACAACAACAACAGCAGCTCTTTTATTAGCAGTAATTACTCGCAGGCCGGTAAAGAACAACAAGCCTCAGAGTGTTTTATGGTAATGAAGTGAGCTGCAGGTTATTAGACTTTATAACCTCATTGATTTTGTTCTGGCAGAACTTCACACCTTCAGCTGTTTATGAGCGAAGGATCAACCAATCAGAGCGCAGCCTTCCCGAAAGATGACGCCGTTTATTTTGTCCTGTTTCGTCGGTGTTTCCCAGCTGATTTCACTGTCAATCAAACCGTGTGAGCGCGAGGCGTCCCGACTTTTTATTCCGTCCTTGAACGCGAGTTAGAGACTTTTTTTTTTTGGGGGGGGGGGGGGGCAAACCCGACCAGCGGGGGGCGCCAGCAGCCACTCATCATGGCGTGTGTTTAGCGTTCATGGAGGAAAGAGCGGGAAAATGTGATGCAGGAGGACGAAGAGGAGGACAGATGAAAAAGACTTAATGTCACTTTAGTCCTCCTCAGCCGTCCTCCTCCTCTCCCTCCCTCCTCCCCCGCGCCTCCCCTTCATCTCCCCCTCGATCTTCCACCCTCTCTCTCTCTGCAGGTGCACATAAGAGTCCTCAGATGAGTGTATTCTTTTCATGACAAGATTGAAAGCACTTCATCTGTAACCTACACAGAGCGTGTGTGTGTGTGCATATGTTCGTGTGTGTGTGTGTGTGTGTGTGTGCGTGTGTGTGTGTGTGTGTGTGTGTGCGTGCGTGTGTGTGCGCGCCTGCTCATGCACCAGATGTGTTTATGTTTGTCCCTGCGAAATGTGTGTATTTGTGCCAAAAATATGTGTTCAGGTGTGCGAAGTGTGTGTATATATGTGTGTGTGTGTGTGTGTGTGTGTGTGTGTGTGTGTGTGTGTTCTAGAAAATGTCTTTGTGTGTGTGCATTAAGTGTTTGTAGGTTTGTTTATGTGTCTCTGTACCCAAAGTGTTTGTAGCTGTGTGTGTGTTTATGTGAAGTGTGGGCGTGTGTGTGCGTCTGTGTGTGTGTGTGTGTGTGTGTGTGTGTGTGTGTGTGTGTGTGTGTGTGTGTGTGCGTGTGTGTGTGTGTGTTAGAAGACAAGGCGAACCATTGAGCTGTTTTTGAAGTGAATTAACAAGTCAAATGAGTGCCGCAGCACGCTGCATAGGTTACCACACACACACACACACACACACACACACACACACACACACACACACACACACACACACACACACACTCCCACGCTTATCATCACGGCTTCTTTGTTGAGGAAGATGAGGCCAATTAAACTGATATCACTCTCTTGTTGTCGTTTATGCCTCCTCGTTCTCTAATCTTTCTGTTTCATCCACTTTTTGACTTTTTCCTCCCTCTCTCCCTCCCTCCCTCCCTCTCTCCCTCCCTCCCTCTCTCCCTCCCTCCCTCCTCTTCTCCTTCCTCCTGCTCCATCGTCCATCATCTATCCTTTTCACCCGCTCTTCCTTTCTCTTCATCTTTATTTTCTTTCCTGCACTTCCTCCAGCATTCATCTTTCACCCTCCCATACTGCCATCTCCTCTTTGCGTCTTCCTCCCTCAAACTGTTTCCTCTTCCTCCACCTTCTTTCCAGCCTTCTTCTTATCACTCTTCCCTGAACTCTTCCTCCATCCACCTTTCATCTTTTCTCCTCTCTCCCTCCGACACCCCCCTCTTCTCTTTGCATCTCACTTCCTTCCGTGGTTTGTTCTCCTTCCTCCTCTTTCAAGTTTTCTTTCTGGAGTTCAACCTCGTTTACTCCCATCTTCCTCCTCGTGTTGCTTTTCCTCCTTCCTCTTCCATCTCTCATTACTTCCTCTTCCTTCACCTTCCATCTCTTGATTCTTGTTCCACCTTCTAGTTTTCCCTCTTCCTGTTGTCTTCTTTTATCTCTCTCTTCCTCTCTGTCCACTCTTTTTACTCATCCTCCTCTCTCCTCCTCTCTCCTCCTCTTCTCCTCCTCTCTTTTCTCCCTCTCCTCCTCTCATCTATTGCTCTCTTCTCACTATTTTCTCCAAACTCTCTCACTCTGTGTTTTCTAACAGTGTGATAAATGTCCATCTGTGATTGGCCGATGCCCCCCATCGCCGTGGCGCCCGCGAGGTCGTAAACAACAGCCCGTCTCCCCCGGCAACGTGGCGTCTCCATGGACGCAGGGCCGCTAAGACGACCAACTCTGCGTGTGTGCGTGTGTGTGTGTGACTGAGGCGGAATGCGACATCCAACGATTGCCAAGTTTGTGTGTGTGTGTGTTGTATATATGTACTCTATGTGTGTGTGTGTGTGTGTGTGTGTGTGTGTGTGTGTGTGTGTGTTTGTGTGTGTGAGCTAATGAGCGATCATAAGTGAGCAAATGTTTTCTCTGGGTCCCACTAATGTTCGACAAACACACACACACACACACTTCTGAACACGCACACACACATACCTGATGTGTGTGTGTGTGTGTGTGTGTGTGTGTGTGTCATTAGTATGCCACAGTGAGCTGTGTCCATATGTCACTAAACACAACCATGTTTTATTTATCCTGGAGAGAGAGAGAGAGAGAGAGAGAGAGAGAGAGAGAGAGAGAGAGGCCAACAGTCACTGTCAAGGGGACGGAGGGAAGGATGAAGAGAAAAAAAATGCCTAAAGGAGGATTTGAAGGAAAGAGTGAAGCAAGAAGGAGAAGTGAACGTTGAGATGGATACGGAAGTGATGAAGAGTACGAAGAAGACAGGAGGGAAGAAAACAAAGGAGGTGAGGAAGTTGATGAAGATGAAAAGAAATGAAAGGATGAGAAGGATGCAAAAAGTGGAGAGGAAGGACAGAGGGCAGGTCGAAGATGGAAGGAGACAAAAGGAGAAGAAAGAGCAAGATGGCAGGTGTGATGGTAGAAATGAAAGAGAGGGAAGGAGAGAAAAAAGGGAGGAAGGAGAGAATGATAGAGGAAGGAAACGGTAGTGGGAGGACTTCTAGAGATGAAAAAAAGGGGGAGGAAGAAGGAGTGGAGGAGAGGAAGGAGAGACAAGAACGAGGGAGGAGAGGGAATTATGAGGGAGTGTGGAAGGTGAGACTTTAGAAATGAGAAGGGAGGAAGAAAGAAAAGGAAATGAAAGACAGGAAGTAAGAAGGATGTAAAAAGGAGGGAGGAAGGATCGAAGGAGATAAGAAAGGAGGCAAGGGAGATGAAAAGGACAGAGGAAGGAAAGGGGGAAAAATGAGGGAAGGAGAAAGGAAGTAGAAAAGGAAAGACAGATGGAAGAGGAAGACAAGAAAGGAAAGGAAACGAGGAGGAAAACAAAGAAGAGAAGGAAATGAAGAGATGAGGAAGAAGGGAGAAAGAGAGGAAATAAAGGCAGGAGAGGAAAGGAATCACAGAGCGCTGAAAGATGTGAGGAAGATGGAGGGAAGAAAAGAGGAAGGGAAAGAAAAGTCAAAGGTAAGGAAGTAGTGATGACAAAGGACAGATGGAGAAGGAAGGAATAAAGGAGAGAAAGGAAGAAAAAGAAAAAGAGGGAAGAAAAAAGAAGAGAAGGAAACACTGAAGTGGAGATAGAAGGAGGGAAGAAAAGAGGAAGATAGGAAGGGAGGGAGGAAAGGAGGAGGGAGGGATGGACAGATGGAGGAGTGGGACCCCAGAGACGTGTCATTCATCACACCACCATGCAGTCTGCACTCGTTCAGCCTCTTTCTCTTCCTCTGCAGGTCTTTTTCTCTTCTTCCTCCCTTTATGACATCTTTTCTCTTTCCCTTCACTCATCCGTCCGTTCTCTCACATCCACATCCCTCCATCGCTGTGAGACTTCCTTCCCTCCTTCCACTCGTTCGCCTTCAACTCCTCAACAATCTGTCTTTCTTTTCCTCCCACCATCTTTTGCTCGGTATCACCCTCCCTTTCTTTTTGGCAGTCGTTTTTAGGTTTCATCATCTCCTCTGGCGACACTCCTCCTTCCATCTCTCCATTCTCCCCCCTCTCTCTCTTTCTCTCTCACAGCTTTTTCTTCTACCCATTTTCACTTTCAGTGCCGAAAAAGAAAAATATCTCTCTTTTTCTTCTGTTTCTTTCACTTTTGGATCAAACAGAAAAAGGTTTGTAGGAATGATAGAGAAAGGAGGAGAAGAAGAATGGATAGGAAATAGAGGAGAGAAGGAGCAATGTAAGGAGAAATTAAGGAAAAAAGGATGGAGGAAAAAAGGGAGGGAATAAAGGGATGTAGAAGAAGAGGGAGCAGGAAAAGGTGCAGCAGAGAGAAAAAAGATGGATGCACTGCGATGGATGGGTTATGTGAAAGGAGACGAAAGGGAAACAGTGATGACGGTAGGAGGAGGAGGAGGAGGAGGAGGAGGAGGAGGAAGGATGAACCAGAAAAGGATGAGTACTGCCAGAGTGTCCCAGTGGTCAGCCACGGTACTGCAAAACAGCATTTTCCCCATAGACCTCCACTATAAACGTCTGGTTGCTTCCATTGCCATGAAACTTTGCACGTTCATCATTTCCAGATAAACAAATATTAGCATGTTACCACTGCTTCAGTGAGCACGTTAGCACGCTGACATTAGCATTTAGTTCATCTTAGCACGCTGACATTAGCATTTAGTTCATCTTAGCACGCTGACATTAGCATTTAGCTCATCTTAGCACGCTGACATTAGTCATTAGTCAAGTCAATATATTTCATGTTTTCTCTCATCAGCTTCATTGATTTTGTCAATATTTTTGTAAACGTTTCACAGACTGAAAGATGTGGAACGCTCCAAAAACACCTGTTTGGAACATTCCACAGGTAAACAGGCTCACTGGTAACAGGTGAGAGGATCATGATTGGGTATGAAAGAGGCATCCTGGAAAGGCTCAGTCGATCACCACTTTGTGAACACATGACTGGATGAAGGAGATGAACACATGAGCAGTTCATGTACACAGAGGAACACGTACTCTGACAGAGATGCAGCATTACGGAGGAAGAGCAGCGCTGAAGGAATGAAGGTCTTACCGGTGTGTGACAGCAGGTTGGGGGACAGCAGGCCGGGGAGGCCCGGGTGCAGCAGCCTGGGGCTTTCCTGGATCCCCGCACCAGCACAGCGCTTCGGAGGACGGCCCGGGCGAGAGCTGGGGGGGACAGACAGAGACGGAATGAGATCGACGCGGCGAGCACAGAGCGTGTGATCCGCATCGACATGAGCCACGATCACACAGAACCAGATCCCTCTGAGACGACGAGGACTGAGATTCAGGCTGATCCAAATCTGACACCAGAAATCCAGCTCAGATTTGACATTTTCACTTCACTAAATAAAAGTTTTACACATTTCTGTGTTTATTGTGTCTGTATTAACTCGTGTTTATCATCACAGCTGAAGCTTGTTGCACCTGTTTCTGTTAATTTTTATTTGAAGTTAATTAAAAATAATTAAAATGATTTAAAAAAATTGAGAATTTGATCCTTAAAAAAGCTGAAACACCAGAAGAATTGTGACTTTCTGTTCATTTGCTGCTCCATAATTCAGTTTACTGCATTAATGAAGTGACAGCGGAGTTTTATTCACATTATTTACGCCTTTAATTCATTAAAGTAAATTTAATCTCATGATGAAAGTGTTTTTGTTTTTCATTGAAACATGAAGAGGGTTGCTGGAGCAGCTCTTCGGCGGTGGAAGCTGACAGCTGGACGCTCCAGCAGGTCGCTCACACGTAATCAAATCACAAAGCGACGGCACGCGGCGCCTCCGCCGGCCGCCGTACTGGAAACGGTGACGTTACAGCCGATTGGCTGATTTCAAGACTGAGGCGCTCTTACAGGCGGTGTCTCCGGGGAAGCGGAGCGATCTTTTCTCTGACATTTTCACACCTTAAAGCACTAAAACCAGCAGGAAGCTGTCACATCGTAAAATATTCCCACTTTCAGTCTTCATCAGCTTTGACACGAAACAACAGAAGAAGAATCCTGATGCAACACACGGAAACATTTCATTTGTGATCAGTTTACTTGGTTTTATCACACAGATCTCGATTCAACAGATGACGTGAATCTTGGTGATCATGATTGTTTGAGCTTTAATTTAGAAGTCGGCGTTCAGCTCCTTCACAATAAAAGCCCTCTAACAACCAGGGCTGTGGCTAATGTCTGGGAATCCGGAGGGTTTAACAGTTTGGGGGATTTGAAGCAGCATTTACGCCTAAACGCTGGAAAATGACACGGTAACACTTAATTTTATGGGTCTGTTTAATTCACTAATGATTTCCTACAAAGCTTTCAGGAAATAATCAAGTTGTTTGGAACTAATGACAGGAAAGACGTAAAGAATGAGCAGGAAATATAACTGAGCAGCTAATTCACTAAATAAAACAGAAAAATCCAATTAATTAAAATATCTTAGAGAGTTTCTTGTTGGTTTCTGACTGTTGAGGAAATCTGTTTTTCACCTTGTTTCACGTCTTTCTTTTGTCTTTGCAGCTTGAAGACTTTTATTGTGAAGAGGCCGCAGGCAGCAAACTTAACAACACTCATGATTATAAGTAATATATATATTTAGAGATTTTTCTGTCTTTGTTGCCAAAGGATCTGTGTAAATGCAGGAAGTGAGAAGCAGAAAAGGCGACATTAGAGTTGACTCTGGCTAAATATGCGAACACTGATGTAAAACATTGTCTCACATCCACACACAAGCACAGAATACATGTTCTACATGTGCAAGTGAGCATGAATACACATCCTCAACACGAGCATGCCTCCTCTCCGTAGCTCTGTCACACACACACACACACACATACATAACCTACTGTATTATGCATGTGCACGTAGGCATAAATAAACACACACCAACACAAGAATACAGTAACTGCACACGTGCAGCTGAACATAAAGGAAGGTGCACGCACACACAGGAGGTGCGCATGCAGGCCAACTCTCTGCAGGGTGGCTCAGTAACAGATGGCCGTCCAAAGTCATTTACACCTAGAGAGCGAAAGAGAGAGAGGACCAAAAACTCAAAACCTGTACAAGATATCACCACAGTGCCACCGGAGGAAAACAGACGAGGAAGAAACAGAAGAAACCAGAACGAATAAACAGGCGAGGAGGAGACAAACGACAGGAAACAGAAAACCAAAAAAAAAAGGCTCAGAAACCACGATAAACTGATTCAACTGTGTGGTCACATGAGCTGCTAACATTAGCATGTCCAGCTAGCTCTCTGCCTACAGCAGTTAGCCAAGCGTTACTTCCAAGGCTAACGAGTAGCCTAGCATTAGCCTATCATATCATTTATTTTTCTTATCATACTCTACTTATTTCTGTGTCCTCTATGGATTTTCCAGACTTTTAGCCTGCGACACGTAGCTTTAGCCTCAGTCTGTTAGCATGATAGCATGTGTAGCCATCGATAGCCTACTTTTAAGTGTCAAAAAAAAAAGACTTAAGACAAAACAGATCTGTGATTAGTTGTAACAGGACATGCTGAATAACAGATTTACCTTTTTGTTTTTGTTATCTGCCCAGAGACTGCAGCTGTAAACTAGCATTGTTGCTAAAATCCGTCGTGTTTTCATCTTATATTTTACGCTGATGCTCATTAACATGCTCTGTCCCTCAAATAATCGAATAAATAAGTAAAGTCAGACTAACTCAGGCTTTTTTTTTACTGGGTTGAAATGAGGTAAAAGTAGTACAACACTTTCAACAAACTCACAAAGCTAACATTAATTAGCTAGCTAGCAACAGCTAACTACTTTTGTGTAAATTCAAGGACCCGCGAGCCAAGTTTCCACCCAAATGTTTAACACAGTTTTCAGAAAATGAGCAACAGAAAATCCAAATTTCTGCACGTTTCCGTTCACTGCTGTTATCACAGAGCCCTACAACGCGTACAAATACAGGTGGATGGAAACCTGTGCTAGAATAGAACAGAATAGAATAGAACTGAACAGAATAGAACTGAGTGGATTTTGGGCGCTTCAGGAACATGTGAGTAT